>NW_025048885.1:2500-7500 GCF_019279795.1 Protopterus annectens | reverse complement strand
TTCTTATAAACAAACCTCGGCGTATCACCCACAATGTCATGAATCACTGGGTCAACAGTAAGGATACCCCAATGCTTGCAGTAGATATTTCTAATCTCATTAACATCCTGTGTATACTAGATAGAGACCCTAGTACTATCCTTGAGTTTCAGTGTCCTCTCTACTACACTGTCACTGTGCGTTGTCATAGCATCCCTGCTCATAAAATACGGTGCTGCCCGATCTCTCCTCAGTGCGTCCACTCCGCTTAAGTCTTCTCTAATCTCTTCTATACTATAAGCCCTATCAAGCAATTGGTCATGGAGGTTTGTCAACTCATTATGAAAACCAAGTTCAGTAGGATTAAGGCAGGAAACCCGCATCGCCTGTCCTCTCACTATGTTCCTAAAAACAAAGTTAGGATGCATGCTGCCCCTGTGTAATAATGAATTTCTATAGCATGATTTACAATAGACCCCCGTATTCAATAGTCCACATGGAAGTCTCTCAATAAATACATCCAAAAATGGAATGGACAGTGAAGCACTCATGGAAAATTTTAGGTATGGTACCAGGGAATTAACCTGTCACAAAAAATCATCCAGGTCCTGTTTATTTGCCGTCCACACCATAAAAAGGTCATCTACAAACCTTACATAAAACCTAACATGTTTCTTGAAGCTCTCCAGTTTAAATAGACTACACCTCTCCCAATCTGCCATCACTAGATTGGCGTAGCTATTGGCACAAGAAGTGCCCATAGCTACGCCATCTTTCTGAATGTAAGTCTTGTTATTAAATGTGAAAATGTTATGGATCAACATTATATTCAATAGCCCAAATAGGGTGTCTATAGAAGATTCTAAAAAGTTAGAGTCTAATTCCAAACACCTGCGTACACATTCAATGCCTTCATGGTTGGGAATCATAGTAAATAATGATTCAACGTCCAAGGTGACTAGCCAGTATGGCAGATCTACAGGTAAAGATGACATTGTCATATAACATCAAAAGAAATGGTTTCATATCTTTTAAGATGTGACTATATGTGTATTGACAACTGGTCTAAGTCGACTTTCCAAATACAGGGAGATGGGCTCAGATGCCCAACCTCGCCCTGCAACAATGGGTCTCATCGGTGGATGGGAAGGATGTTTATGGATTTTGGGCATACCCTGTACACTTGGAATTAATGGATTTTTAACCAGAAAAAATCCATACAACTGGTCATTAATCATCCCATTACTAACTAAGCCCATCAAGGAGTTGGAGACCTCATTAATGCACTTTTCTACACGGCTGGATAATATCTGATCATAAAACTGGGGGTGTCTCAGCATATTCACCATACTCTCAACATAGTCACTATTATTCATTACCACCACCGCGTGTCCCCCTTTGTCTGCTGGTCTAATGATCAAATTACGGTCACACCTTAACGCCTTTAAAGCTGTTCTCAGCCTCGGGTTTAAATTACCATACCATTTCCTGTGTCTATTGTTAAAATTGTTTTTATGTAGATCTTCCTCTACTAACTGGGGAAACGCATCAATTAACGGATGTAATCTGGGAACATATTCACTTGGTTTTCTTAGAGTCCAACTCTGATCTATTTGTTCTCTGTTTTCAAAATCAAATTTTAATTGCACATTACAGGCAAAAACCTTCACGTCCATAACTGAGTCAGTGATATCACTTTTGACGGACGGTATAAATGTCAAGCCCCTATCTAGAACTTCAATTTCATCCTCATCCAAAGGTCTATGGGAAATGTTCCAAACTAACGATTTCTGGTTTTCTCCATCTTTTAAAAGGTTGGGCCCACATACTCCTCCTCTAACATTCTTCTCTTTTCTCTCCCCCTGTTCACGGATCTGTCCCCTCCTCCCCTCCTTAACTCTTGTATGGGGAAAGGGGCAGGTCCATCTAGTGCCAAGGGTTTCTGACCAGACAAACTATTGGTCTTCTTTCTGACCGAGCCATCAGGGATGACTACAGCACTAGCTGGACAGGGCAGAATATTTGTATCTACATCCAACGGGTCAGTATTGGCATCATCACTAGAACATTCAACAATAGACGCCACAACCTGAGGTTGTGCGGTATCAATCATAATACCCTCATAATGTACTAAAGCTGTAGCAACAACACAATTCCCAACATTACAGTGGGATAAAACACTCCCTGTCACAGATAACATATCACTAGCAACACTCCCATTATTAACAACTTTAGTTACACTTTTTGTTTTCAACACATTTGGAACAGTTTTATCAAGTCCTTTTCTTTCAAAGTCTGTCCTCGGCCAAGTCAAGACATGGCCGTCCCTGAAATCAATGGTGTCTCTACGAATCTTGCTCTGCTTCTGCTCGAGCAGATTCTACTCAAACACGTAGATGTTATCTAACAATTTATCAAAGCCCTTATCTACAACAGCAGATGGAAAAGTGTCATAAACAAACTGCTGCTGTTCTTTAATACAAGCTCGCAGAGCGGCTTCTTCTGGACGTTAATATTCATGCAATAATGTCATGTATCGTAAGCTAGTTTCAATGTTAATTTGTTGCCACTTATAAAGTAAATCAAGGAACAGAGTACCTGTAGTTGGCATCTTTAGTCTCTGTAGTCCCCTCAGAATAATTTTACGGCTGATACAAACTTCAAAATGCTGGCGCTGAAGCTGCATCCTCTTCAATTTCAAAAAATCCACCTCTAGTTGATTCATTAAAGTGGATAAGCCACTACAATTGGCTAATGGTGCTGCATCATCACACACAAACATTTGAGATATATATATATATACATACATACATACATACACACACACACACACACATATATATATATATATATATATATATATATATATATATATATATATATATATACACATACACACACAAATATATATATATATATATATATATATATATATATACAGAAAATATATACACACACACATATATATATATATATATATATATATATATATATATATATATATATATATATATATATATACACACACACATATATATATACACACACAAACACACACACACACTTACATATAGGGATGCACAAGCCAGTGCATTTCTTTGTGCCGGTCCCAAGCCCGGATAAATGGTGAGGGTTGCGTCAGGAAGGGCATCCGGCATAAAATTTTGCCAAATCATACATGCAGACAAAAGTACACATACACATACCGGATCGGTCGAGGCCCGGGTTAACAACGACCGCCACCAGTACTGTTGGCCAAAAGGGTGCTGGCGGAAATTGGGCTACTGTTGGCCGAAGGAGGAGAAGAGGCGGAAGGCATGGCCGAAGGCAGGTAAAGGCTAGAACTGTGATAGTGAGGGTCGGAACTTGGAATGTTGGCAGTATGACTGGTATAGGGAGAGAGCTAGCTGATATGATGGACCGAAGGAAGGCTGGTATATTGTGTGTACAAGAGACCAGATGGAAGGGGCGCAAGGCTAGGTGTATCGAAGGCGGGTTCCAATTGTTTTATCATGGTGTGGATGGGAGGAGAAATGGCGTAGGCATTATCCTGAAGGAAAAGTATGCTAACAGTGTTTTGGAGGTGAAAAGAGTGTCGGATAGAATGATGTTTATGAAGCTGGAAATTGATGGTGTAATGATGAATGTTGTTAGTGCATATGCTCCACAAGTTGGGTGTGCGATGGATGAGAAAGAAAAATTTTGGAGGGAGTTGGATGAAGTGGTGAGGACTGCAACCAAGGGTGAGAGACTGGTGATTGGAGCATATTTCAATGGGCATGCTGATGAAGGGAACAGAGGGGATGAGGAAGTGATGGGGTAGGTATGGTGTTGAGCAAAGGAATGCAGAAGGTCAGATGGTAGTGGATTTTGCGAAAAGGATGGACATGGCTGTGTTGAATACGTATTTTACAAGAGGGAGGAGCATAGGGTGACATACAAGATTGGAGGAAGATGCACACGGGTGGATTATATATTATGTAGAAGGGCCAGTCTGAAGGAGAATGAAGACTGTAAAGTGGTGGCAGGGGAAAGTGTACTTAGGCAGCATAGGATGATGGTTTGTAGGATGACATTGGTGATCAAGAAGAGGAGGATGAGTGTGAGGGCAGCACCAAAGATGAAATGGTGGAAATTGAAAAATGGCAATTGTGAGGTGATGCTCATGGAAGAGTTAAGACAGGCAGTGAGTGGCAGTGAAGAATTACCAAATAGCTGGGTAACTACAGCAGAGCTAGTAAGAGAAATGGCTAGAAAGGTGCTTGGTGTGACATCTGGAAAGAGGAAGGGGGGACAAGGAGACCTGGTGGTGGAATGAAAAAGTACAGGAGAGTATACAGAGAAAGAGGTTGGCGAAGAAGAAGTGGGATTGTCAGAGAGATGAAGAAAGTAGACAAGAGTATAAGGAGATTAGGTGCATGGCAAAGAGAGAGGTTTGCAAAGGCTAAGCATAAGGCGTATTGCGAGTTGTATAAAAGGTTGGACACTAAGGAGGGAGAAAAGGACCTGTACCGATTGGCTAGACAGAGGGACCGAGCTAGTAAAGATGTGCAGCAGGTAAGGGTGATAAAGGATAATGAGGGAAACGTACTCACAAGCGAGGAGAGTGTGTTGAGCAGATGCAAAGAGTACGTTGAGGGGCTGATGAATGAAGAGAATGAGAGGAAGAGAAGGTTGGATGATGTGCTTATAGTGAATCATGAAGTGCAGTGGATTAGCAAGGAGGAAGTAAGGATAGCTATGAAGAGGATGTAGAACGGAAAGGCTGTTGGTCCAGATGACATACCTGTGGAAGCATGGAGGTGTTTAGGTGAAATGGCAGTGGAGTTTTTAACTAGATTGTTTAATGAAATCTTGAAAGTGAGAGGATGCCTGAGGACTGGAGAAAAAGTGTTTTGGTACAGATTTTTAAGAAAAAGGGTGATGTGCAGAGCTGTAGTAACTACAGAGGGATTAAATTGATCAGTAACAGCATGAAGGTATGGGAAAGAGTAGTGGAAGCTAGGTTAAGAAGGGAGGTG
>NW_025048884.1:60000-91343 GCF_019279795.1 Protopterus annectens | reverse complement strand
ACCACACAAACATTCCAGGGTGTTTACCCACCACATGTGTCATATACCACCCCTGTAGGCTGTTCTCTTTATCTACCAACCCAGACCACCACCACAACTATACCTGCCATACTTTCCCATATTCCCATTCCCTACTTTACAGGCAAGGGTGATGTGGTCCCATCAAGGGGTTCACATATGACATACCCATCCATATTGCACACACTGAAAGCTTTATATATCTGTGTGTATTGCTATGTGTGCTGTTCTTTCGCATATAGCATGCAGCACTGTGGTGGTAATATAGGGGACATGTATTTACATACATATATGTGTGTGTGTGTGTGTGTGTGTGTGTGTGTTTGTATATATATAAACATGTTCATATAGATGTATATCTATATATGTGTAGATATATATGATGTATATATATGTATATATATTTCTACATGTGGGTATCTGTATATCTGTGGACTTACATGTATATGTATACATATATATATATATATATATATATATATATATATATACATATACATATATATATATATATATATACATATATATACATATATATATATATATATATATATATATATATATATATATATATATATATATATATATATGTATACATATATATACATATCTAATATCCCAGGAAGCCCAAGCTGCTGAGCGACCCTGGCCACAGCGCCTTTAGCCATCATAATATCCAGCTCACTGAGCTCCATATCTTGTCCTTGGGAATCTGACTCCTCTGACCTGAAGGCTAAGGACCCACTCCAATCTGGTCTTTCAGCAATGCATCTACCATCCTGCTCCCCAAAGTATTAAAAAGGAAGCAAAATACCCAGCTCACTGAGCTCCATATCCTGTCCTTGGGAATCTGACTCCTCTGACCTGAAGGCTAAGGACCCACTCCAATCTGGTGTTTTAGCATAGTATCTACCATTCTGCTCCCCAAATTATTAAAAAGGAAGCAAAATACCCAGCTCACAGAGCTCCATATCCTGTCCTTGGGAATCTGACTCCTCTGACCTGAAGGCTAAGGACCCACTCCAGTCTGGTGTTTCAGCATAGCATCTACCATCCTGCTCCCCAAAGTATTAAAAAGGAAGCAAAATACCCAGCTCAATGAGCTCCATATCCTGTCCTTGGGAATCTGACTCCTCTGACCTGAATGGTAAGGACCCACTCCAATCTGGTGTTTCAGCATAGCATCTACCATTCTGCTCCCCAAAGTATTAAAAAGGAAGCAAAAGTATGTTTGTAGCCTAAACCTGCCAGTACATTCTAGAATTGTTACAACTAATTTATGGTGACTAATAGGTCGCTTTAAGCCAGGATAGCCAGCAGCCATTCCCATATAGATTGTGTACCTTTCCTCCGTACTAGCTTTGTACCTTACTTCTAGCCTCTTAGTTTTTATCCCTGGCCTGTCCTCTCAGAATCTCCACTGTACTTTAGAGTTCTTCCACTTGGTGGCAGCCTCTCCCAGCTCTTCTCCCCTCCCAGTTTGCCTGCTACCTCTGCATCTAATCTTTTTCCTATCCCTGGCCCAAGTTTCATGGTTAAATATTCTCCACTTCATCTCTGTGCCTACTGTATTGCACTCCACTTCATCCTTTTATATATTGTATTTTAACTAATAAACCCCCTCCTATACTCCTCCTACTTCTACCCTATCTCTTTACACACCTCTTATATTGCTCTACCTTACATCATATGCTTTTTCACTGATTGTTCTTTTCAACATTCCTCCCTCTATTGTCTCTACCTCACTACTCCCATTACCTTGTACTCTTTACCTCTTTTTATCAACCTTGGTGTGCTATTCCCTACCTTATCCTACTATTGCTCCTGACTTGCTCTTCCCTCTGCACCTTTTGGCAGCCTGTTCATATTTCTCTGTCTATTACCCTTCCCCCATTGTAGTCACTCTAGCCCCTCCCTTCCTTTTACCTACTTCCAGGTCTCCTCACCTCTCCCTACCTCATTTCCCCTCCTAGTCTATAAATACCAGAGGATTCGGCTGGTGCCCTCTCTAATATCCCAGGAAGTCCAAGCTGCTGAGCGACCCTGGCCCCAGTGCCTTTAGCCATCATAAGTAAGGAAACTGCAATATTGTTACTTATTTGTTATGTTTAACCTGCCTCTGTTATCTGCTAGATTGTATGTATGACATTCTACTTTGTTCCTGTTTGTCTGTAATTGTGCCTGTAGCAAATGCATTATTAACTATATATTATGTACCTCTCCCACATGGAGGTCGCTATTCTGTTTGTACTACGTGGGGTAGACCTTTTTCTTTGTTGGGTCTCTGTTGTGAGTATTTAAGTACCAGTATGTTACTGGTAGTGATTTTCTGCTCTGCTTTACAGTTAATTCGCTCCTTATAGGTTCATAGGTTCATACTAGGCTATCTGCCCTAGGGCATTTATAAGCCTAGCCAGAGTGTGTTTGGCTTTCGCCACCCATTTTAAATTAATTTTCCTATGCCCTTTTTTGAGGTTAGTATACTGTGCCTCTGTCTAACAGTGACACAGAAGTGATACCCGGGGTAAACCTATGATCTCCCATCCACTCATCAAGATTCCTATTGAAAAGAGTCAGTGAGGGACTCTGCCTATCCTGGACTGGGATTTTATTCCAGAGTGAAGGGAGCCTCTGGGTTATGAATCTGTCCCTCCAGCATGTCCTATTTATTTCAGTGCTGAGGTTCAAGTCTCTCGAGTGCGTAGCTTGATGGGATTTGGATTTTCAGAGGTGCAGCATGTCCATTAATTCCGGGTTGGACATGGCTTTATATGTCAGGCACAGATCACCTCTGAGCAGGTGGTATGCCACTGAGTAGAGCTGGAGTTTCTTTAACCGGGCAGCATATGGCATCTGTTTGAGCCCTTTGATCCTCTTGGTGAGGTACTTCTGGGGTCTTTCCAGTTGCTGCAGGTGTCTGGTAAGGTACATCCCAAAAGGGGCATTGTACTCAATTATGGGCCTGATGAGGGATGAGTAAAGAGGCACGATGACCTCCCCTGATCTAGATGTGAATCCCATCATGATTAGGTGGGCTATATAAAATGTTTTTCTAACCACTTTGGCCAAGTGGTTGTCAAATGAGAGATTGCTATCAACTTGGGTCCCCAGGTCCCTAATTACTTCTTTTGTACTTAATGGATTACCACCTATGTGGTAATTTGGGGGCACTTTGTTTTTGCCAAAGGGGATGACTGTACACTTTTGGCTTAGCTTGAGGCCATGGCTCTGGCAATCGTTGTCTGTTTCTATGAGGCCCTTTTGGAGGATGCTTGTGTCGGCTGGAGAGTTGATTATGGCACCCAGTTTGCAGTCATCTGGAAACTTGGTCAGCCACAGTCCTTCCATGTTGGCCTGTACCTCCGAGAAATATATACCGAACAAGAGAGGTCCCAGGACTGAGCCTTGTGGGACGCCACTTGTAACTGGTTTGGAGTCTGACATGGCTCCAACAATTCTAACCATGTGGGTTCTGTCCTTGAGCCAGTTTGCAACCCATCTAGTGACATAGGGGTTTATATTTAAGCTGGTGAGCTTATCTATAATGCCTGAGTGGGGTATTGTATCGAAGGCTTTTGCGAGGTCCAGGTAGGCTGTGTGGACCACCATCCCCTCGTCAATGGCCTTGGTGACTGTTTCAAAGAAATCAACCAGGTTTAAGAGGCAGGATCTGCCCTTAACAAAGCCGAACTGGGTAGGATCCAGTGTCTGTAGGTCCCCAATATCTTTATTTATGAGGTCCATGATGATCCTTTCCATAGCTTTTCAGACCAAGCTAGTCAGGCTTATGGGGTGATAGTTTCCAGGATCCATTGAGGCACCACCTTTGTGGAGAGGGACCACTGTTGCTGTACGCCACTCTTTGGGTACATATCTTGTAGTAAGGCTGAGATTGAACAGTAGTTTTATGTTTGGGTTTAGCTCTTCTTGGAGTTCATGTAGGACGCAGCCCGGGACACCATCTGGTCCCACTGATGCTGTGTTTTTTGCTTTGGAGAGGGCAGCTCTTACCTGAGCATCTGAGATGTCAGGGCAGCACTCTGCTGGGATAGATATTTGCCCTTTTGGTGGGGAGGGGGGAGAAGTTTGCGCTGAACCTGTCAGCTAGGATGTTGGCAATGTCTGTGGGTTTGGTGTATTTTTGTCATTTTGGACTAATTCTGAGCATATCTGGAATTCCACCCAGGTTCCTAACATAACTAAAGAAAGCCTTGTGATTATCCTTAGTGTCCTGTGCAATTTTTCTCTCGAAGCTGGCCTTAGACGATTTTATGGGTGCCCATAGTTTTTTGCTAATACTGATCAGAGTTGCCTTCCCTTTTTGGGATTTTGCTCTATCATGTAGTAGCTTCCTCCTTCTATTGTATAGTTTGTTTATGGCTGGGGTCCACCAGACAGACGTCTGCCTTTGGAGGATTGGGTCTTGGTTTTATTTGGGATTGCATGATCCATGCTTTCCTGAAGGTGTTCATAGAATACGTTTATAAAGGATTCTGCGGTCTGGGCCATATTTTCCACAGGCCCCGGGGCTTTGAAGGATTCCACCTTGGTTTTGAGGAGTGTAAAATTTACTTCAGAGAAGTTTTTCACTGTGGTTTTCAGGGCAGGGGGTGGAGTCGGGATGTGAATATACAGTGAGATTAGTTTATGGTCTGATCTTACCAGTGAGGGATACACTTCTGGTCTGGAGCATAGAGTCCCCATGTTGGTGATGATCAGGTCCAGTATGTTTTCCCCTCTTGTGGGAGTGGTAACAAGTTGTTCCATAGCATTTGAGTTTATAAATTCTAGGAACCTTTGGGCTAGGGTGTTGGAGCTAGAGTAATGCTCCCAGTCTATGTTTGGGTAGTTGAAGTCGCCCAGTATAATGGTGTTTGGAGAGACCTTTATATTTTCCAGTGTTCTCAGGAAGGCCGAGTGGGGTTCCTGGGTTTGGGAGGGTGATCTTTAGTGGGCTATAAACTGGAACTCAGTTTTACCCACTGTTAGTTGCACATGGATAGTCTCTGATGCTTCGTGCTGTGCCACCAACCTGGAGGTGTGGGTATCTTTGACGAATATTGATACTCCCCCTCCTTTTGTGGTTCGGTCCAAGTTTTGGGGCCGAAAAGCATGGTATGAGGTATAACCTGGTAGTGCTGGGGTGCTCTTGGGAGCCTTGAACCAGGTTTCTATTACTCCACAGATATCGATGTTCTCCATGCTAAGGAGAGTTTCGAAAAGTGCATCTTGAGGTTTAGACTTCTGGCATTGAGTAGCATTACTCTTAGTTTCTTATCCCTTGTGATACCTATGGAGGTGGGTTTGTCTTTTGAGCCTTGCCTAAAAAAGGCACTATGGGGGTAGCAAGAGCGTTTGCCAATATCCGAAAGCCCAGGGGTGACAGGTGCAAGCCGTCCCTAGAGAAGCATCGTGGCTTGTCGAGCATGTCATCCCAGGCTGACAGGCATTGGATCCCCTTTGAATGACACCAATACTTAAGCCAATTGTTAAAATTGATCATCTTGTCTTCATATTGTGGCATCATTCTTGGTGAGAGTAAGATGCTACTCAAGGTCAGGGTCATACCGGCCTGGGCTACATGCTCAGAGAGCTCCTCTATGTCTCTTTTTATGTAGTCCAGGGAGGTACGTCTCAGGTCATTCACACCAGCATGGACAATGACCGAGTCATATTTGTACTTGCCTTCGAGTGACCTGAGTGCTTGTGTTATGTGGTGGATCCTAGCGCCCGACAGGCAGCTCACCGTGACATTCTCCTTGTTCAGCCCGGTGAGCGGGAAGTCAGTGTGCCTGACGATATAGTCACCTATTACAAGTGTATCAGGTGTGTTGTTTAGCCTTAAGGGCTGTGACTGTTTGGCACACTGGCTTTGTGAGCTATGTGTTGCATGTGTTTTGTTTTGGGGTAACGGTTGCTTCGGTGTCTGCTTTGGAGGTCTCTGCTGCTTAGGCAGATTTTTATTTAGAGCCTCCGAGTATGTTTTTGTGTCTTTATGTGTTTGGTTTGCTGTCGTGGTAGGTCTATGCAAGACTGGAATTGTAGTGAGTGTGGTTTCCTTCTCCTCCTGACTAGTTTCGCCAGTACTGAGTTGAGAGAGCTTAGCCTCCAGTATGGCTATATGGTTGCATCTCTCACATGTGTTGGAATTTGTTGGGAGGAGGAGAGGGTTGTCTGTGTACATGAGGCAGTCGTAACATTGCCTCAAGATTCCCAGATTCACCAGCTGGACCGGAGAGGAGATTGACAACTGACCTTTGGACATGCTAGAATAGTATTGGGAATTCCTTTATAATTGAAAAAAAAAGGGCCACTGGGGAATGAGGTACTCAAGGGGAGTCTGTGAGGGTGTAGTGCTTTTAATATTTTAGTGCTGACTTATATAATTGCTTTAGTGAGCAAGTGCCAGGTAACTTAAATGCAATGTGTTACAGGTAACTTAAATGCAAAAACGACAAACAGTAACTTTCTTTCAAGTGAAACCAGGAAATAACTACCGTAAGCAATGCAGATATCACTAGGGATCCACAGAAGTGCTGAAAAGCCGCATTTTAGGTGGAATTAGCATTTCAGGAAAATAAGCAAACAAACAACAAGCATACAAACAAAGCTAGATTCAGCAGGCCTGGATCTAGTCTATGCTACAGCAAACAAGGTGTACCAATTTCAGTAAGAAACAGTTCAAATATGCAGGCACTATAAGCCTTTAACCAGAAATTCCCAGCTCAGAAGGGCAGAGTCCAACCTCTCCTCCCACAAGAGTGCAGACCACGAACCTTCTTAATGTAAAATAACTGGCCTGAAGCCCAAGTGCTTAAACCAGAACTAATACACTTTTAGAATAACAGACACTGAGCCCTCAATCAGCAGTTCACAACTTAGAAGGATGTAAGCTACCTATCCTGCCACCACAGTGCAGGCCACAAACCTTCCTAATGTAAAACAACTGGTCTGAAGCCCAAGTGCTTAATCCAAAAGACTTAGAATGATAGCTACACTTTAATCAAGTTACTACCAAGCAGTAATAAATACAACTGAATACTTTAAAGAATGCCTGGATTAGTGCTTAAGTTATACAAACAAAGCTAGATTCAGCAGGCCTGGATGTAGTCTATGCTACAGCAAACAATGTGTACCAATTTCAGTAAGAAGCAGTTCAAATATGCAGGTACTATAAGCCTTTAACCAGAAATTCCCAGCTCAGAAGGGCAGGGTCCAGCCTCTCCTCCCACAAGAGTGCAGACCACGAACCCTTTTAATGTAAAATAACTGGCCTGAAGCCCAAGTGCTTAAACCAGAATTAATACACTTTTAGAATAACAGACACTGAGCCCTCAATCAGCAGTTCCCAACTTAGAAGGATGTAAGCTACCTGTTCTGCCACTACAGTGCAGACCACAAACCTTCTTAATGTAAAACAACTGGCCTGAAGCCCAAGTGCTTAAACTAAAAGGCTTAAAATGAGTTACACCAAGCAGTAATAAATACAATTGAGTACTTTTAAGATGACACAAAAGCAAAATAAAGTAGGAAGAAACACAAATACAGTAAAAGCAGATACATTTTTTTTTGAGTGAGCAAATGAGATGGGCCCAGGAGTTACAGGACAGAAACAAGTGCAAATGCAGACCTTCAAATCAGAAAGTTGAGAGAGATGGAAGACCGCCCAAATGGCCAATAACTACAAATTCTGGGCCAGAACCACTCCTTATGTGGTAGACAAGTTACCTAGTGCTTACCACTCCCACTGATACGCTAGAAGGCTTCCCTCCAACACAGAAAGGCTTGGGGGCTCAGAAGCTTACAAATAGTCCTGGATACAGCAAATCTGTTTCTGGAACACTAATTACAGGAAAGGTAGGAAACAGGCTTACAATTTTTTTTTTTTCAGAAAAGTAGCAAAAACAGTAGTAAAAACAATTCACATGCAGTGCAAGCTGGCACACTTGAGTATGTAGCAATATTAGTCCACACACAGTTTGAAAAAATGTAATTAAATTAGAAAGGACTAAAAGCAAGTGCAGAAAGGGTTTATTAGGTAAAATGCGGTAAAGAGATGGGACTGGGGGAGTGTCCTAGATCAAATCTACAGTGGGGCGGGCACTGCAAAAGCCACCAAATTTAAACTACAACCAAGAACAGGGAGGGGGGGGGGGACAGTTTCAACAGAGATGTGAGGAATCACAGTGCAAAATATAAAACCGGAAAAATATATACAGATCTCTGTATATTTGCAGAACAGTAAGACAACAGATTTCTAAGCAACAATTTAGCTCTATAACACAGAATAATACAGAAAAATATACTCAGCTCCAAATATTTGCAGATAGTCTTGTAAGTCTGTCTCTCAACACTCTGATTCCACTTTAAATGCAGACTGCTGCTATTAACAGTTCAAATTAAGGGAACCTTGAGTTAACAACACACAAGAAACCAAAATGAGGGGGGTGGGTTGGGGAAGACAGTTTCAACAGAGATGTGAGGAATCAGAGTGTAAATTATCAAACCAAAAAAATATATACTGATCTCTGTGTATTTGCAGAACAGTAAGACAACAGATATCTAAGCAACAATTTAGCTCTATAACACAGAATAATACAGAAAAATATACTCAGCTCTTTATATTTGCAGATAGTCTTGTAAAGCTGTCTCTCAACACACAGGTTCCACTTTAAAAGCAGACTGCTGCTATTAACAGTTCAAATTAAGGGAACCTTGAGTTAACAACACACAAGCAATAGAAACCAAAATGAGGGGGGGGTGGGGAAGACTGTTTCAACAGAGATGTGAGGAATCAGAGTGCAAATTATAAAACCAAAAATATATATACTGATCTCTGTGTATTTGCAGAACAGTAAGACAACAGATATCTAAGCAACAATTTAGCTCTATAATACAGAATAATACAGAAAAATATACTCAGCTCTATATATTTGCAAATAGTCTTGTAAGGCTGTCTCTCAACACACAGGTTCCACTTTAAATGCAGAATGCTGCTATTAACAGTTCAAATTAAGGGGACCTTGAGTTAACAACACACAAGCAATAGAAACCAAAATGAGGGGGGGGTGGGGAAGACTGTTTCAACAGAGATGTGAGGAATCAGAGTGCAAATTATAAAACCAAAAATATATATACTGATCTCTGTATATTTGCAGAACATTAAGACAACAGATATCTAAGCAACAATTTAGCTCTATAATACAGAATAATACAGAAAAATATACTCAGCTCTATATATTTGCAGATAGTCTTGTAAGGCTGTCTCTCAACATGCAGGTTCCACTTTAAAAAAGCGAGTAGTTACCGACATTTTCCCCCACAATATAACGCCCATAAGCATAAATCTTTTTTACATCTGGTTGAGGATTGTACATTTCCAAGTGATGTTTGATTGCTGTTTCCACAACTAAACGCTCCTGAAGCAAGCGGTTAAACATACAATCGCCTCCTCCACATAACGCTCCCTAGCATTTACCCCTGTTACAACTAGTTGAGGTTTGTACCTTCCCATGTTGAGACGCTAGCTAGTCGCACCAAATAGTGTTTAATGCTAGTGCTATTTTAAATTTAAGAATCTTATTTTAGCACCCTTGTGGAGTCTGTAGTAATTGATCCACATGGTGCCAGTGTTTTATGTTTAACGCTGTTCTCACTTCAACATACAGCAGCGACCGCTGATTACTTTTCTTTGAGTGTTATATGCATTGCCTTTACAATTAGCTTTATTAATTTTATAGCTTGCCTTCTTTTACTTGTAGAATCACTTAATTAAATGCTTCCCTAATGATCAGACAATTTATGCACTGCACCCTATGTCTTTGCTCTTAAGGGGAAATACTTTGTGTCTAGATTGTGGGAAAGTTGCTTGATAATTCAGTCCATTGAAGTCCTGCCTTGATGCTTTTTTTGCCCCTGCCTAATTCATTGATGTGGGCAGCAGATAAAGTAGTGCATTATAAAGGAGTACTACTCTCAATTTAGTATTGTAATTTGTAAACTTATGAGATCCTTTCTCTCATTATAACAAAGGTGTAAAAGCTATATTTTAACAGCACCATTTTAGTAGTGGTATTAGCGGTTGCTGCTCAGGTCCTAGTTCTTAATATAAATAACATAGATCTGGCACTTGGCTAGCTATCTAGCTATCAACCATTAGTCTAGAAGTAGAGTTTAAGCTTAAATACCAAATGCTATACGTTTATGCCTGTTTTTAAATTTGTAATATGAACATAGCTTTTTCTTGGTTCAGATGCCATTTCTACTTTCTTAATCAGAGCTTCGGCCTTTCCCTGTGAATGCCTTTAATGCTTTTTCTGCATGTGTTTGTGGGTGCAGAAGCGTGTTCCTCACTCTATTTGTGCATACTTAAGTATCATTAATCTATGTCTTTATTTCACTAAATAATTTAATTAGTAACAATTGTGAATGCTGCTAATTTTATTGTGTTACCCAGCTCATTATGTTTTAATTGCTGTTAGGTAAGGTTTGCCTTGGCTAATATTACCGGCTTACTAGAAAGATACGGTGTAATATTTCATCACACATCAGATATCTTTGCTGTTTTTATATGTTACTATATTTGCTGAGCATATGTTGTTTTAGTTCTGTACTAAAGTCAAATTCTTATCCACTGTACCTCTTCTTTTTCTTCCACATTTTCTATCAAGTACCCAGCTCACTGAGCTCCATATCCTGTCCTTGGGAATCTGACTCCTCTGACCTGAAGGCTAAGGACCCACTCCAATCTGGTGTTTCAGCATAGCATCTACCATCCTGCTCCCCAAAGTATTAAAAAGGAAGCAAAAGTATGTTTGTATCCTAAACCTGCCAGTACATTCTAGAATTGTTACAACTAATTTATGGTGACTAATAGGTCACTTTAAGCCAGGATAGCCAGCAGCCATTCCCGTATAGACTGTGTACCTTTCCTCCATACTAGCTTTGTACCTTACTTCTAGCCTCTTAGTTTTTATCCCTGGCCTGTCCTCTCAGAATCTCCACTGTACTTTAGAGTTCTTCCACTTGGTGGCATCCTCTCCCAGCTCTTCTCCCCTCTCAGTTTGCCTGCTACCTCTGCATCTAATCTTTTTCCTATCCCTGGCCCAAGTTTCATGGTTAAATATTCTCCACTTCATCTCTGTGCTTACTCTATTGCACGCCACTTCATTCTTTTATATATTGTATTTTACCTACTAAACCTCCTCCTATACTCCTCCCACTTCTACCCTATCTCTTTACACACCTCTTATATTACTCTACCTTACATCATATGCTTTTTCACTGATTGTTCTTTTCAACATTCCTCCCTATCTTGTCTCTACCTGCTCCATTCGCCCTGCGGGCTCACTCCGCTCCCCTACCCTACCCCCAAATCCCACCCACACCCAGAGGCCCTGGACTTATAATTCCTTACCACACCCTCTTCCCCATCCCACCAATTAGACATCCCCACTACTCTAATTGTTTAGAACCATACCCCCACCTGACATCTAACCACTAACAATTTCTCTCCACTTAAACTAATTAACCACATCCTATTTCCTCTCTAATTGTCTTACTTTAATCCTAACACCTACAAATCACTCTTATCCAAACATAGTAACATGCCTATAACAAACATGCTAACTCACTCTACCCTTACCAAGCTACTACTCATTACCACACTCATACCTATTCTAACCTCAGCCTATCTCCTTACCTCCTATGAAAACCTGATACATCTTCAGTTTTACTACCCCTCCAAACAAACAGCTACACAGGCTCTTACTCTCTCCCATAGTCATATAAACATTACAGCCATACCTAACTACCTGCTAGCCAAATACCACATATTTACACGCATTAAATATTATAGTCTCATAGTAAAGAAAGATAAATATCAAAATATTAATATACATAATCCCATATTAAGACTAAAAAAACTCTACTTAAAAGATGGTGACATTCATCCTAACCCTGGCCCAACAAATATCTCAACAATTGAAACTCATAACCACAATCCTTCTATCCCACTAATTCCCTCTCGACCTCCCAACTCACTCCTACTAGCACAACTTAATATTCAGAGTTTAAACAATAAAGTAGCCCATCTCCATGCTCTCCTAAAAGTTCACTCCTTTGATAACCTATGTCTGACTGAGACATGATTAAAACCTGGAACTAAAGATATTGAAATTATCCCTCCAGGATATAATATATTGAGGCAAGACTGCATAAAGCGTAAGGGAGGGGGACTAGCAATTCTATTTAAAGATGGCCTACAAATCACCTCTTCACCATATAACCCACCCTTGGACAATAATGCAGAAGTCCTTATTTCCAGACTACAACTCAACCCAAGTAAGTCCTTATACATTATCTGTATCTACCTACCACCTGGTAATAACATCAATACAATAGAGGTTATCCTAGACTGGGTGTCAACAACTTACCCACAAGAAACAATAGTACTAGGGGACTTTAATTTGTTTGTGTCTTTCGGCTTTTCCCGGTTAGGGGTCGCCACAGTGGAACTCCAGTCCGCTAATGATTAGCAGTAGAGTTTTACATGCTGGCTTGCCGGGCCTAACGCACAACCTTCAATGCAGGAATGCCCATTCACGCATGTCGCCACACAGAAGACGCTCTAACTGAGAATCGAACGGGCAATGTCGAACTGTGAGATGACAACACTACCGCAGCACCACAACTGCAGTCCTTATGGATTGGAAATGTGTTAACACTGAAAATCCTACCACCCATATCAACCTTCATGGTTTCTCTCAAACCATCAACTCCACACCAGAATAAACAAACCAAGCAAAAAAGAGAGCACCTTAGATTGGATTCTTATCAATAAACTTCACCAAACCTATAAGGTAGGAACCTTAGCTGATGATATAAGCGATCACTCATTGATCTATATTATCAGGCAAAAGAATGACATTTTAAATGCCCCACATATAAAAACTCACGGAATACCAAACACTTTAACCTTACACAATTCCAAAGTGAGCTGAGTGCATGTGACTGGAACCCTCTAAAAAAACATCCACTTGAATAGGCTGTTAAATACTTTAACTCTAAATTCTTAACTATCCTAGACCAACATGCACCTAAGCATTCAGTTAGAATCAAGTCAAAATCAACCCCCTGGCTCTCAAAAGAAACCAGACGAAACATCTTAATCAGGAACAAATCTTGGGCTAAGTGGCGTGCTACCAAAAATATCTCAGACCAGCAAACTTTTAGGCAACTGAGAAATATAACAAAAAAAAGCTGTACTCACAGACAAAAATAACTTTTAATGCAAACTGCAACAACCCCACCAAAATACTCCACAAAAGTTCTGGACAAGTATCAATAGACTTCTTCACCCAAGGCACTCCAGTACTCCAGCACCACTAGGGTCTAGTCTTAACACTCCCCAGCAAACTGCCAATGCCTTCAATACCTTCTTCACAGAAGCTATACAATCTCTATCCAGTCAACTATCCCCAGATAGCTCAAGCCTCTCTACCCCCAATTCTAGTGCTCTCCCTTCTTTCCAACTACAACCCATCTCTACTACCTGCATCTTTAAACTTCTCCTAAAACTTAAGCCATGTACTCCTTCTGCTGACCAGATACCATCTGAATATCTAGAAAAAGCTGCAAAAGCCGTAGCCTATCCTATATCTATCCTTATTAACAGAACCATTAATGAGGGAACTATCCCAGCCATCTGGAAAATCTCTCACATTATACCCCTACACAAAGGTGGTAACTCATATGAATATTCTAACTATAGACCCATAGCCCTTCTATCACCCTTAGCTAAAATCATGGAAAACTGCATTCATCGTCAGCTACTAGAACATTTCATTCAATACAATATACTAGCTAATAGCCAGCATGGTTTTAGACCATTTCACAGTACCACCACTGCCCTCTTATCCTTCACTGATTCCATTAACAGAAACTGTAATAATAAAATCCTCTCTTCAGCATTCTTCATTGATCTTTCTAAAGCCTTTGATATGGTAAACCACCCACTGCTTATAAATATTCTCAAATCCCTTTCTCTTCAAACTCAGGCTGTACATTGGTTCAATTCCTACCTCAGTAATAGGCAGCAGGCAGTGCTTTGGAAGAATAACATATCATCACACCTTCCAGCCACCCTTGGAGTCCCTCAGGGCTCCATTCTAGGTCCTCTCTTATTCTCACTATTTATCAATGATCTATACTTAGCAATTCCCCAAGCTACCTGTATCCAATATGCTGACAACTCAACAATCATATGCTCAGCCAATTCCTCTTTTGAACTGCAATCCCTGACTCAGATGGTATTCAATACTGTGGAGACATGGTTCTTAAAATATTGTCTCCTCTTGAATCCCCCAAAAAACAAGCTCCCACTCTTTACTCCTTCTAGCAAGTCCTCCCCTGTAGATTTCTCAGTAATATCTAACACTGGTACCCTCATATCCCCAGACTCCACCACCAAACTCTTAGGAATTACAATAGGTAATCACCTTACCTTTGATAGCCATATTAACAACACTATAAAAACAGTAAATAGAAAAATGGGCTTCCTATACATGATTAAATACTTCCTGACTCCTATAGTCAGAACCACAATTGCCCATTCCCATCTAATCTCAACTCTTCTTTACGCCTCACCCATATACACTAATTTGAAAAAAAAAAGAATCTTCTCAAGTTAGCTAACTTCTCCAATAACATTGCCAGATTTTCCTCTGGGAATCCCTTTAGAACTCACCATTGTCAGAATCTAAAACAGCTCTGCCGGCTAGAACTACAAAACCAACTCCATCTTACCCACCTTACCATTGCCCATAAAATCCTAATTCAACCTAATAACACTCCTATCCTCTGTAACCTTATCATCCCCTACAAAAATCTTAATACATTACGTTCTTCAAGCAAACTCCTAGTTAGTATAATCAAGGCCAACACTTGGTAGGGGATTCCCTGTTCTCAAACACTGCTGGAAAAGTTTGGAACCTACTGCCTAATGAACTCACTTCACTCACCTCTGTACCCCTCTTTAAACAAAATCTCAAAAGACACCTCAAATCTCATTGGCTATGCCCCTGCAGTAACCCTGACTAATTCTGTGCCCCCTCCACTATTTTACAAGCTCCTACTTTGTTTAATTAAGTTATCTCTTCTCACTTCCCCTGACTGTAGAAATCATAATCATAGAAACCTATAGGAACTACCTATGAACATTAAGTATTATCTATTGCAAATTATTTCTTGTATCATACTGTTGAAACAGTTGTTTTACCCTGTATGCCATTTCTTGTAATATTTTTTTAATTTTTCAATGTTACTATTACATTTAGTGTTGTTTATAATCCTTATTAACTTGTTTAGATTTAGAACTGCTTTCTTATTTTTAATGTTTCTAGTGGAGCTTTTCTTCCCGGGCCTCTACTGTAAATGGAAATATATCCAGCTAGACTAGCCCGGTTAACAAATGTAAAATAAAATAAAATAAATAAAAAAAAAAAAAAAAAATATATATATATATATATATATATATATATATATATATATATATATATATATATATATATATATATATATATATATATATATATATACACATATACATACCTATATATGGAGAACATTCAGACATCAGGTCCACAATCTCAAAACTCCTTCCTGCACAGCTGCACTGTTCTGCCTTGCTACAACACAGACAGGTGCCACATATGGACACAGCCTAACATTAGGGGGGTAAATGTAGGGCCAGATTGCAGGTAACCCTATTACACACCTATGGCATTTCAGCATGCTACAATACAGATTAACCTGAGTGTCCTGCAAGTGGTGGGCTGTGGAACCCATGTGTCCATCATTATGGCATTAGTGCCACCACTAGCTATTGGCCACAGTAATATAAATCTCTTCCATTACACACCACACACTATACTGGCATACATCTAGTCAGTCGGTACTGCTCTACACAGTTGACAGGTATGGCCCACTACCCACAGGGACAGACTCTAATGTCCATAGCAGTTGTTCAGCTGAAGATCATTACAACAGCAACACCCGCTGGCACATGTATATCATTCAACATCATCTACCCCAGTATTATGGACCAGGAACTACAG
This sequence comes from Protopterus annectens, assembly GCF_019279795.1. NCBI lineage: Eukaryota > Metazoa > Chordata > Ceratodontiformes > Protopteridae > Protopterus > Protopterus annectens. The sequence continues at coordinate 75,210 of NW_025048884.1, read as the reverse complement.
TCAATTACATGCATATATTCTTCACATACCTGTTGTGGGGATGAGGTCTGTTGTGGATAGTATCCTTGTAGGAGGTAGTTTTTTTTTCATTCCTTCTCCTGCTTCCTTTGTTGTATTTTCTGGTGTTGTTGTGGTTCAGGAGCTGTTGTATGTTTATGGTTATTTTCTCTTTCACTGTATTTCTCTGTGTCTGCATCTCTCTCTCTCTCTCTCTCTCTCTCTCTCTCTCCAGTAAATGGATTGAGCTGCCTGGAATAGATTCCAGCATGGCTTATGTGGGTGATGCATATGATCAGGTGATGGCCTCTGCACCAATCAGTGTTCTCCACTTGCTACCTGCATGCAGCCACCTGTGTAGTACTTCCAATTACCACTGTCATGTCAACCCACTACTATAAAGCCCTACATCATATGGGCGTGGTCCCTTTACCTTTCCTGTGTGGTGGACATCCTTCCTGCATGTGGGCAGCAGTGTTACAGACAGCAGGTAGCAATACATCTTACAAGAGGAATTGCACAATCAGGCCAGCTACTTATTTGTATGAGGTTCCAGAACTACAAACAGAGAGTGTGAGTACTGTTGTTGTATGCATTGTATAGCACCAGTGTTACAGGGTCTGTGTGTAAATACTAGTTTAACATGGTCTGCTGTCTATCTGCATAGCTCTCAACTGTATGCCTATCCACCTGATGGTCAGAGGTGGTGTGTTATGTTTTGCCTGTCCACCACACAGGTCTTGTATCAGATATTGCACTGGCTGTGTGTGTTGAGTGCTATCAGTATATGGCTACATCCATTTGTATTTCTGACTTCATATTCCTGACTAAGGGTATGTTGCAGACTATCCTGTAACACCAGCAACTTGTTTAATGTATGACAACACTATTTTACACATGGACCTGTGTTCCAGCCTCTGTCCTCCACCTACATACCAGGCTTTGTCCATATGACATGCCGTCAGGTGTTCTTATGTAGTGGCCTGTGAGTATGTCATGCTGCCATTCCTGCCATCATTCCACTGTTGTTGTGGCCCCCACACATATTGTGGGGTTGGGTCCATATATGTGTGGGCTTCATCTGCACAATACATGTGTGCCCTTATGCAGTCCAGAGGCTAGTGTATGTAACAGTGGTATATGGCCCTGTATGTCAGTCTATGGGGTATGCACCATAACTAACCTAGGCTGTTACAACATGTGGGGGTATCAGGGGTAAGCTGCCTTAAGGTATCTGGATGTATATTACCATACAATTCACCTTGGGTAAATGCAGGCCTACTGCTTCCTGCCATACAGACTGTTCTGTTTGTCAGTGGGATTGTGATGGTTTCAGTTATGCCTTGTTATGTAACAGATACATCCCATTGTTTCAACTGAGGTATTTACCCCCTAGGGATTGTGTACAGAGTGTAGATAGAGGCTGCTGGACCATACATCTGCATTGCTTACTGTTGATTGATTGTTATCCTGTGGCCCAGTCTGTCTTTACTGTTGTACTACTTGAAGGCCATGGCCTGGACAGCAACATATGTAATACTTTCCAGAATACAGTATTAATTTATCTGTTTGACTGTTGCATTAGTTTGTTTATATGTATTTCAGAGTCTAAACAGTCTAAACAGCTATATGACATGGCATATACAGCTGTAATAGTACTCCAATAAAACTTTCCCCTGTATGCAAACCTGTGTGTGGATCACCTTCATTTCGTCGACAGTTCATTTCACCGACACTCAACTCAGCAGGCCCAATTCACTGACACTTCATTTCACCTACACTTCATTCACCGGCACTCATTTAATTGAAAATGATATATGGCCTATTCCCCACTGTAGAGCAACCCTGGAGTTAGAATATATAGTAGGGGGGGTGGGGGGCACAGCACCCCACAGTGGGGTCTGTGGGGGCAAAGCCCCCCACATACTGGGATTCTATAATGGTTTGTTGGTAATAGTTATTCATTGAACTTGTAAGAATGCATCTGTGTACTGTAAAATGTTTATGATATGTGAGGGGCTTTGGACACTCAAACTACTGAGAGAGGGTTGAGGATAACAATAATATGTTGTGAAGCCAATTAGACCAGATTACATGTGTCCAGTGGACATGTGTGTGAAATGGACAGCTATGTATGGGGTGAGATTTTTTTTGGGGAACAGATTGCCCTTTTTTTTTCCAGGTGAGAGTGGGATGTTGGAGAGGGATAGTAGGTATATTTGGGGAGGTAGGTTAACAGACAAGACAAACAAGATGCATACAGGGGCGGTATATGACACATGTGGAGGGTAATCACCTTGGTGGGGAAGGGTATTGGGAAATTGGAAGCCCATGAGCCCTCTAGTGGAAACAGTAGGACTGAGGTCCTCACCCATGGGCAGTCACCATTGCACCTTCACAGCCCCGAAGGTGGCTGTGCTGGGGGCTGAGTTGGAGAGCCAGACAGACCCTCTAGTCATGACACATGGCCCTCGAGCTAGCATAGCAGATCTCCAAACTCCCAGTTGAGCTCGCTACGCACCACGACCCAAACTTGGCGACAGGTGATAGACTCCTGTCCGTGCCCACTCCCAGTGGGGGCGAGCCCCATCCCCTGAGGTGGTTCCTTCCAAAGGTAGCACAGGACAAATGGACTAGGAGGTCCTGGGTTGGGTCCCAGACATGCTGGTGCCTGGTGCCATGACCAGCCGAGGTGGGCAGGTGGGTCCGCTGGGACCCGCATTCCCATATGTGCTATGGTGTTTATGTTTTATCATCATATGTGGGTTAGTAATAGTCAACACATTCCAGAATTAGTTATAACAGCATGCATAGATATTCCCATTAACCCGGACACCAGATATGGAACAGTTGCATAGCAAACAGAACGCATTAATATATGGGACCACAGTGGTAATTACAATAGCATGCAGATACATTGATGGAACCATGCCACCAATGTTAGGGTATTTCAACATAGCACATGCATAGAAACAGATTTAAATAATTATCAAACAATAGGACATATGTCCCAACATTACAGTTAAGTCACACATATCTGGTGAGAGGATGGCATAATGGTTAAGGTGTTTACCTTTTTAAATACAAGGTGCAGGGTTTGATTCTCACATGGGGTAATTGGCTAGGCTTAAAATGGTCCCTGGGGAAAGTTAGCCTAGTACTAATCTATGAATTGAGTTGGGTATTTAGTTTATCATTTCATAAGTTCATAGGTTGGTACTAGGTTATCAGCCCTAGGGCCTATACAAGCCTAGCCATAACAATTCTCTGGATATTTACTTCCCTGGACCCCTGTCTAGCAAGGTGACTGACGTGATCCCTGGGGTGAATTTCCTATCTCCCATCCAATTGTCAAGGTTCCTTTTGAAGATATGGTTGGTGGAGAGAAAGATATCAATTAACAACTAGTATATTCCTGTAGTTTGCATTACATTCCTAGTCAGTACTGTTATCTGTACCTTACAAGTATTAGTAGACTGCCCTGTTGCCTTACTTTGGACAGTGGTATGGCTGTCAACAACTATATACATGAACTGGTTTTATCTGCAGTATACATCTCTTACCTGGTATACCTGTGGAGGAATTGTTTGTTAACACTAACTGTTTCTACACATATTCCCAGATTCCAGGCTACTGCTATGCACATACCTGTCCATCTCTTTTGCACAGACTCTGGCCATGTCTTGGCCACATGCAGGTGAACCAGGACATATTTAGATTATTGCCCTCTTAAACCTTTAGTGACTTACAACACTCATACAGGATTTCCTAGACAGTTATATTATGTAGCAAAGTGTGGGTGACAGTGATGAGTGATACTTTGTTATTCAGAGCAACTGCAACATTCACAGTGCCATAAGTACCAGAGTAAACAGTACCAGTACAGGGTATCAATCTTTTATTTCTAGGCACAGTGTTCATTTCTGATGGAACTGTGGGAGCAATATTTGATAGCACTAACTGAATGCTGTCACACAGATTACCAGATTCCACATTAGTAATATGCACATACATCTCACTCTGTTACTGTACACGCTGTGGTCACAGCTTGACAACATGGGAGTGTAGATGGGACATACTTGGCTTATTACTCTCATAACAATTTGGGGAGTTGCTAGAGTGACAGGTTTGTTCTTATAGATGTGTGACAATCAGTTGTATTTCTTGTTTGCTGCCTAAACATCTGGGATCATCCCACTGATTTCCCATGGGGACAAGGTGATAGGCAACAGATATTGGCCAATTCACTGGACATTCTGGACATATCTGTACTGTTGTGGGGTATGATTCTGTATGCAGCCTCCTACCACTCCAAGGATTCGAACCATGGCTGTGTGTGCTAGAAATACAACAGTTCACGTCTCAGTTATGTGTGCTATTTGGATTTTGTTTTCTGCCTTTTAACTGTTTTCTGTCTATGTCTCTCTCAGTTGTACTAAATGACCTTTGGGGATTACACCAGTCATATACAGACATTCCTACACATTTTATTTATGTTGCACAGTGTGGCTAACAGTGCTTAATACAGCAGTACTATTAAGTGATTGCAAATCTACATTACCATATGATACCAGAGTAAACACATGCAGTTCAGCAGTTAGACTTTTATTGTCAAGCTATTATGCTTTTATTTACATACAACCTATATGAGACTCTTCCTGCCATATTCTCAGGTGTATGCAGCACTTGCCTTAAACTATACAGGTTTTATACAGGCGATTAACTTACTAATACATTTAGATTTATTTCCTATGACAGTACATGCAAGGGTATTACTAACATGCCTCCCATCGCAGCCTCTCCAAGTGGCATCCATGGGCCTCCTGGTTTGCAGCCCACTCACTTGCCACTGTGAAGGGCATAAGAGGAATATTTAGCCATATCTATCCATAATATACATGAGCTGGCAATTATTAAACAGGTAGTGGAGTGATACACACAGCTGGGACCTCTCCTGTCCTCCTAGCCTCTTAGATCTACTGATCCAAGAGATCCTCCTTTTGCTGCCTCAGGTCGGCATAGTGATGCCTGACTTGCTCACCAGTTTGGCGTATGACAGTGATACTGGTGAGGTCATGGGTGAGACGGTCCCAGGCTTCTGCTTTATATTGGGAACCCTGGTACTGGCCCTGCAGCAGTCTCTGCTCGTGGTCTTTCACAAGGAGTCCTGCCATGACTCTGTACTCCTGGATGTCCCAGCACTGCACCTGAAAGCACACACCCTCTCCCATTCCAGACATAGTGCCTGCAAGGGGAAGCTACAACCAGTTATGAGATGGATTCCCGCCTGTTGGGTTTAAAGAGGGCCGATTTTCTCTCACTTTGCCATGACTGGACAATTTTGAAAAGGCTAAACTATGGGCAAACCTGCTTCCCTAAGGTTGGCATTGTTTAAAGGGGTATACCAATGGGCAAATTGAGTTAGCTGGCCTACACATTACTTACACCTACTAAGCTGGGCTGTGCGATGCTTAGAGTTGCTTAATATTTAATTTGCATTATATTTGCTTTTTGGCATTGATTTATTATTCATTGCATGTTATATATGTGTTTGGTATCCATGATTCATGTATACGTACACTGTATGAGATCCTTGTGTTTATTAGGAGACTTCAACACTTTATTACAATTGCACCTCACATCTGGGCTTACTGCAGTACTCCAGTTCACATATTTATGTTATGTAGTAGGTTATACAACATAAGACTGTATATAGATTCCTTTCACATGTTCAGTTTGATTTTCCTATAGTGAGGATTTGTTTGGTGTTACCTCAATCTTATGTACTGCTGTGATGGCTTAGTGGTTAACTACTGGGACTATAGTGCATGGGGTCCTGGGTGGGACTATAGTGCATGGGGTCCTGGGTTCAAGACATGAAAATGCTGTTTATTTTGTTTCTGGCCAGAACAGCGGCTGTTGCATACAGAGTGATTAAGGTACTTTTAAGCACTTGTAAGCGGGTTTGCATGAGGGTAAGCTATGCTAATCATCATTTAAATATGCTTACATAGTGTTAGCTTCAATATTGCTTCACCTGTGTGTGCATTACTTACCCCCATGCAAACGGGCTTAAACCCACTTACTAGTGCTTAAATATGCTTACTCCTGCTTACTACTGCTTAATAGTGCTTACACTTGCTTACTAGTGCTTACTCCCACTTACCACTGCATTAGTTTAGACAGTAATGTCTAATGGTTCTTGGGAAGGTGGGGGATTTGGAAGCTGTATGAAGTTATCATTCATTGCACATTTTACCTTCCATTTGTATCCCAGATTCCTGTGTACATATACTGAATGGGGCACATGTGATTATCTGTGGACTTTGCAACATTATGACACTGACACCTCACATCTGCATTTAATGCAGTACACCAGTTCACAAATATATGCTATTTAGTAGGTAATGCAACTAAAAATATCGGTCATAAAGTGATTTGACATGGAAAATGGAATGTGCTGGAGTGGGACTTGTACCAGGAATGACTGCTCGTAAGGTGAATGCTCTGCCCACTGCATTATTGCTGTACTGTTTCATTTGAATATATCTTGCTTTTTATCCTCTTCTGCCATTTAAGCTGCATTAACCGTAGCTAAGCAATGGGCAAACCCACACACCTACCATTAAATTTAATCTATTTCATAAAAAAAAAATCTTTATATTTGTTGTTTTAACTATTGCTCTTGTACATGTGTGTGGATGCTGCTGGGGGTATGCATACACCTATGAGCGGTCTCACTCATTCTTTTATGACTTGTCTGCTGTTCTTCATTGCAGTGGTGTGTATATTCTGAGAACTTTGCTCTCAGACATGTCCCCTGCACTCTTACACATTCCATGTAAGATTAGGAGCTCAGGCAGCGTGCCTCCATTAATATGCATGGTGCACTGCCGTTCTGCTCCTAAACAGCCACTTCCATGCAGGACTAAGATAGTCCTGCATGGAAGGATAGTGAATCTGGGGGATAAACTTTTTAACTTTAATAAATGGCTAATAAAGCAAGTTTCATTTAACCCCGGGGCACTGTTGCATTTAATTTCAACTGCCAAATAAGTTCTCTAACCAACAAGTGTTCTTCAGTTATATAGCCCCTTGGTTCTCTTTTTATCTGCTCCAGAATTGTAAATTTAAATCTGTGACTAGAGCAAGCATGTATGTATCTATACAAGGCATTAGTAGTTTTTCCCTTGTTAACCTCCAGGTCATGTGCATAAATTCTCTTCTTTAGTTTTCTGGAGGTTTTCCCTATATAAAAAGTAAGACAAGAATCACAATGGGCAATACAGGCTATCCAACTAGACTCACCATTGAAATACCCTTTAACTTTAAATTCATGCCCTTTAATATAAAAGGCATTCCCTGCTAAATAAACTGGGACTGCCTACAATGCCCACATTTAAACATAACACTATTACTGTGTTCATATGTCTGGATTTTCTTTCCAGTAGATTCTTGAAACATTTATTTTCCTATACACCATTTTTGGACTGTCACCCAACAGCCTCCACAAATGTTCATGAGAGGATATAATAAGCTAGTTTTCTAAAATGCAATCCACTATTCTATAGGTGTCAATGGCTAAAGTTAGAATAAAGAGTTTACCAAATTCCATCCATTTATCACTTATTAAAAAAATATTCCATTATCACCATGACTTAGAGTGATGAAACCCTGACTCCAACCCTGACAGGCTATCTTATACTTGTGGCATTGAACTTGGAGGAAAAAGAAATAGGCCAAAGGGCTATCACTTCAGGGTAAACAAGATGTCTACATAGGGAGTACATGGGATCATATGTTCAATGGTGAGCATAGGAACTGGGAAACAAACAAAAAAGTAAAACCCATTATGATAATGTTGCAGTAATTCATTGTTTTTTGATAGAACTAAAGAGGGTCCCTTGAGACAACTAAAATGACATACTATTTACTTAAGTAAAGAAATAAACAAATGATATAATAATCACAGTCATTAATAAAATGTTTTTATATGAAAGTATTTACTTAGGACATCTGCTGTTGAAAGAAATTTCAGCTCTCTAAATTGTAGTCTAAAAAATAGTAAATTGGAATAAATAATCCCAGAAATAGTCTGAACATAAGCAGAAGAAAAGCCATTTGAGTAAACCATTCTGCATTCAAACACATTTCAACATACAAGAGACAATGTAAAAAGCTGTAAATGTTTTGTATGGCTATATGGTTCTAAGATTACTGGAAAATTTGCCCAATTCAATGAACAAACAAAGAAGAATAAAACAATGGCAGTACATTATACAGTGTTACATGTGTAACTGAAGTACTAGTGTGTCTTAAGAAATTACATGACCCATTTTATAGTAATTTTATAATAATTTCAGTAAACTAAGTATTACAGACAGATGGATTAGAAAGATAGCTAGACAGACAGATAAATAGATAAACAGATGGACAGATAGACAGACAGATAGACAGTCATACAGAAAGAGAGTATAGCTAGATAGATGATGAGATAGCTAGCTAGCTAGATAGAGAGATAGAGAGAGAGAAACAGACAGATAGGATAGAGAGAGAGAGACAGACAGACAGAATTAAAGGCTAGATAGATAGAGAGATAAATGGATGATGTTGTGACACCTGTGCCCTGGCCCAGCAATCAAGGAGCCTCAATCCTCATCACTAATACCAGGGAGGTAATCTCCTAGAAGAGGAAAGGATAACTAATACACACAGTAAAGTACAATTTCCCTTAAGTGCACACAGATATCACAGTCAGTCTGGGGATGGTTGCTCCCTTGCTCACCAGGTTCCCAGTAAGACTCCCCACTGGCACAGCTACACGGTCCAGGTCTCAGCCTAGCTGGCAAGCTAAAACCTCCAGTACCCTCTCTGTCCAACCAGTGCTTTGTGTCCCTGCCCAAGTAGCTGACACAACACACACACACTTTGAGGAGAGGTTATACAAACACACAGACCCTCCTGGGAAAAGGCTGCCACAGGTTCTCCAGCTGTGCTCCTATTATCCAGACCATATGGTAGTAATTCTTGCCACCACCCAGCTAATATTAACAGCTACTAAAAGGCCCTAAAAAGGGTGTCCAGTTATTACTGTGCAATATTATTATCCAATTGGTAATGTGACTATTCAGTCTAAGGCTTATTTTAGAGTAGCCTATTACAATGAACTCTATAAATATGCAATGTACTACAGAGCCTACTTCTTTACACAAACCAGCCACAGGTAAAGGTTTTTAAAATATTTAATAATAAATAATTAAAACACAAGACAATACTACTACACCACAGAAATATCTAAGAGTGCAGAGATCACACAGAAACTTAAAATAATACAGTAGGACAGGTCTGATGTCAAAGAAAAACACTTAATCTAACTTTCTAATCTTTAGCTAATCTTAAGAGAAAACACAGTGCTATAATCCTACTTACATACATAAAGAGCATAAGCAGTGCTGGGTTAGATGTCCAAGATCAAAATTCTTTTAGTCTCTCACTGAACAATATTTTTTAAACACTAACCAACAGCTCTGCTGAGGCCCTCCCAAATTAGATCATTTTGACACTTAGGTTTTGAGTTTCCAGGCCACAAACTGCATCACTTAGCAAGTTAACACCTGCTCAGGAGACTACAACAATAAAAGGCATTTCACATATACACTCTAGCTGAAACCAGAGCAATAAAGCACCTTCCACATGTAAATTCTGGCCATTAACTTTAACCTTAAAACAATGGGCCTGAAACCTTCATCCAGACTCACTGGAGCCGACTTGTAAACATCAAAGAGATTCATAAGATCTTTTCAGCTTCAAAAGATACATTTGAAATGCTTGGCTTGGTTTTCCTTACAGCAGATGGCAATGTTGCAACAATCTTGAAGTTCACATTTTACAGTGTTTTCTTTCATTTAAAAACATGAGCCTGTATTTTACATTTATTGACACATTTGATAGAATTATGTATCAAATTCTATTTGACTAGGCTGGCAGCATTCACCCATCTTCCTCCAATCTTCACAGATATATACGTGGATAGATAGACAGACAAACATAGTAACATGGATACTTTCATGAAATTCTTCTTGCAAAATCATTTTATCACAAAAAGCCCTCTGAGATGGGAAAATCCTTAACACTTCATGACATTCAGAGGCAAACCTCTCCTTCATTATCCCAACTAAGTATATCTAGCCACAGCATTGCAGAAGCTTGGGGTAGGTTATATTTCCTTGAAGGGTACTTTCAGTAATGAAAAATTCAGACATAGAAATTTTAATAAATCGATTCTTGCTAATATCCTGTTGGTGAGCTGTCTTTTTTTCTGTTAAAGTACGGATTGTTTTCTACCTAATAGGTAATGTAATCAGAATACAGCTTCGGAGGGCAACATTGAAAGGTTATAGTAAAAAAGAGTGAATCAGTAATTGATTCCTCTTTGAATTCACTATATGTTTTAATACTTCTAATGGAATGTTTTTGATGTCCCAAATGTCTGCTTAATGAAATGTCAGCAGTCATAACTCCAAGTGCCAACACACAGAAAAAAAATATTGAACATCACTCTTGTCTCACTCACATCCCCCAAACTTTTAAATACCAACACTGAGATTGTCTTACCTCAGAGAAAAGTGAAAATTCTGAGAAATGACCTTCATGGGCTTAGTCTATACAAGTCAATTTTTTAGATATTTAGTCTCCATATTTCCAAATTATCTGAAGTGGCTCCTGACAAGTGATCTTGTTACTGTCCAGGAATGGTGTGAAGTCATATTATCTCATAGTTAAAATATCACCAGTCAAATTATATGAACAATATATACAGTATTAGCATGCTCCAACTCATTTTGGAATCTTAAGGAATAAAATATATCCATAGTTTTCCAGTCTCTAAAAATGAAGGCTGACCTTCTGCTTGGGTCATGTGTCATACCTGATTCACTAGCGGGTTTCATACTTGTTTAATTAGGAAAGAAATACTCCATCACCTGTTAAGATTCTGCTCTTTCTAACAACTGTGGTCTCATTGGAGTCTATTGAGTCTACTGATTAGTGGTAGATGTTATTCAAGAGCAGTGTGAATTCCAGTAAGGGATGCTAGTTCCAATTAAGGGTAGTATGTATATGATACAGAGGGTTATGCTGTTATTGTTCTTAGCAGAGACACATTCAAGCTCTTTGAAATGAGGCCAGTGATGAAAGGAGGATAAAGTGGACAAAACTGTCAGGCATTATTTGAATGCCTCTACTATCAGCTGATGCTCAGTTTAAAAAACTTTGTGTGTGGGGGAGGCGAGCAGAATTAACAATCATGGTACATAAATAAAACATTTCAGTCACTGGCTTTTCTTGTTTAAGACTATGAGGGCACTATCCATTCCATAGGAACCCTCCACCTACTACAAAATCTTCCTAAATATTTATGCCACACATTCCTTAATAATGCTGGACTAAAGGCATGCCCTTCATGTTTATTTAGAGGAAGAAATTATGTCCATAAGTCCATCTGAAGATATGGGTGGCACACATTATATACAGTATTTTATTTTACAATAATTCAGAATTTTTAATGCTGACTGAGTGTGCATGTAAAGAACTTATTTTCATAGTTCATCTGGTTTATCATTAAAGGCTGGCTGTAGTTGCAATAGATAGAACAGAAACTTGAGCAGGGGGTCATAAGGATACAGGAGGTTAATCTGTCTAGAGAAAAACAAAGTCACTAGCTAGCAGTGAAAAGCAAAGGGATGAAGCATTTATCCTTGAAGTGTGTCAAATCAAGTGCTTATCTCAAATGAAAGACTGTCTTGTGTTTTACTAAGAATCATATGTTTCAAGATAGGCTTGAAAACACTGGGTATGTCATTTGGTATGTCAACATGACTGAATCTGCTCCAAAGTAATATCTGTGATCTGTGATATGCCCAGCTCTGAATAAATATTTCAGAAAGCAGAAACTTCACTTCTCTTTCATACATATTTCAGAATCCTGACTTCATGAACCAGTAAGTAGCCTGTCCTTCAGCTTTCACTCAAGCCTTCTGTCATTTTTATTTTTAAGAACATCACATCTGGCATACTGACTTCATTGTGATAAATTCTTATTTTGATTTCTCTAGCTTTATGTTAAAATGCTGACACTATCAATTCTATATAATATAGTGATATCCACAATGTAGTGAGTACCTTTATATTCCAGACATGGTTTGATAACCGGTTTTCAGAGATGTTTTGGGCTGTTGATAGCATCTGTGTGTGTGTGTGTTTATCATATATGCTATGTGCAAATTTTTTGTTGGTGTGTGTGTGTGTTTGTGTGTGTGTGTGTGTGTGTGTGTGTGTGTGTGTGTGTGTGTGTGTGTGTGTGTGTGTGTGTGTGTGTGTTTGTGGGTAAAAGATAGCTGTATTGTATTCAGTAGGTCTAGTGGATATCCTCATTTATTATAGCATTTAGTTTCTGTACAATCTTGGCTTAGGTATGGCCTGTGTAGCTCTTAAAACAGTCAGTCAGACCGGCCTGCTGACATTATGATTCTGAGACATTTTATTCATAGCTAAAATGACTACAAATTATTTTGCATTTCAGAGAAATTATAAGAAGCCAAATGTTATATCATTTTCTTATCTTTGTCTTAAATTTAAATAATACAGTGTTTTGATTTCAACTTTTAATCCTAGTTCCACTTGTATTGTTAATTACATATGTATAATGACTGATATAGGACGTTAGTGTACCAGATGATGAAAGAAGGGCTAAGCATTTTGCATTCAACTTACTTTTCTTTATTACACGTGGGCCATGCCCAAAATGGGTGTGCTAGCCAGTTTGGTAATTTCCCCTTAATAACTCTAATACAGAACCTGACAGAGAAAAAGAGTATAAGATGAAAGATGTTGAGCAAAAAGTTTGAGATTTTACCTAAATTCAAGGAAAATGTGTGATTGGAAAAAAAAATACAGAGTGGAGACTGTTGTGGTTATATCAGAAAGCAAAACAAAGCAGGAAGTGCCACATGGGGGGGCTACTACAAGTACTCTCATGTTAGTACTTCAGGGCACACTGGCTAACAGCCACTTGCTTAAAAAAGCAAGTGCTCAATGTCCAGTAGCCTGATGTCCCATAACTACTTAGTCCTCCAACAGCTGACCCTATAAACCTGTTTAGTTTTGCTAGAGCCCTAGCTCAAACAATAAAACTCACTCCCAGTTCCCAATCCAAGTTCGTGTTCCCTTATTCTAAAATGCAAACTCCCTCCCCAATCCTAAATTCCCTTCCCTATTGGTGACATAATCTACACTTCTACCCCCTTTCACTCCCTCACTAGCTGCTTGCCTGCACTCATGTTTGAACTTCAGCATGAGTTGTCTTTAAGTACTTAGGGCTCAAGCACTTGTAGTAGAAATGATGTAGAGTCCTACCTTCTAATGACATATAACTCCTGGTGTCTTATGTCACTGATTCCAACTCTTCGAAATTGCAGTTCAGGAACTGATTTGCACTATGGAGATGCATACAAGGATTGTAGTTGTTTGAGACATTTCTTCTCTTTTCCTGCTATTGTGCAACTGTTGAATTGATGGGAATGAGACAAAGCCTCCAGACAATGAAAAACAATTCCCAAATTGAAGCTTTCCAAAGATTTAACAGGTATGTCACTTGGCAAACATCACTCATGCAGTTCACTGTCAGTGGATTTGTATTAGATCTACTTAAAGTTTCTTTGATATAGCATGAAAAATGGATATAACAAATTAAACAGCAATTAGGACAGCACTTTGGGGGTAGAGGTGCTTATAGACGGTAGGACTCATATCTAAGCTGTCCTAAATTTTGTATAATACAGGACCAAGTATGTAACACTGTGAATAAAAATTCATGTGTTGTTTTGCTGATCTGTCTCTGTCAGATATATCTCATACCACCCTGCAATTACATGGGCCATATAAGTTCTTCGCCCTTTTTTAGTGTACCTGAAATCTATTCCAGGCATACCTCTAGTAATAGAACACTCTTGTCAGTGGTTTGCATGCTCTATTTATTATATTTGATTGTGCACAAGGAGATAAAATATTCCCAAGGTGATGTTTTACAGTTTTTGTAAAATGGGGTGATTAACAGATACCGAACACCTGCTGTTTATGATCTCCACTGCAGCAGGTGTCCAATCAATAAAGAACTGTAACAGGTCATATAAGTAGGTCATTGCATTGTACCTTGTTCAAGGGATTTGTAACTGAACAGTAAGTAACCTGTTTACAGAACAAATCTTAAAACATTTACGATACAATGGAATTTGAATTTCATAACTTGCACAGTGGCACTACACACCTGCATGTATTATGTATTAACAGTAAAGGAGCTCAGCGATGAATTTCATGATGTAAACTATAGAATATGATGCTCATTTTGTATAATGATTTTGGCTATTTATAAAGAATGAAAGGAATTTTTTTTTTCTTTTTTATTCAACTTGTGAAGAAGTAAATACCTTCTCAGGTCCACTTTAAGTCACTTTCCTGAGGTAATGCTCACAATGCCAGTGTTTCTATAATAGAGATATCACATTACAACAAAGATTATTGAAATTTAGGTGAAGGAGCATAATAAAATTTGCTATGGGCATATTTAAAAAAAATATAAAATTCTTCCTATATTTAACACAAAGAATGGATGGTATATTCCTTCACTGTGCTTTATTTAGGTAGCTTGCCCATATGCAGTGGCAGTGGTACAACAGGTAGCACACACTTGCCTTTGGTGCAGAAGGCTGTGTGTTCAATTCCTACACCAGGTAGGTTGAATGCAGATACTACAAAGCAGCATAATGGGGTGCTGCACTCCTGAGTGTGCTATCCTTTAGATGAGATGTTAAACAGAGGCTCCATCTGCTTCAGTTGGTGGTAGCGCAGGTAAATGTAGAAGATCCCATGACACCTATTGAAAAGAGTGTGATAAGTTCCCTGATGCTTTGGCTAAAATTTCACTAGTTGCATAAATACCACATTCAGACTCCCTTAAAAATTAGCTACTAGTCTAGTCAACAAAGTATAAATAAATAAAGCCTTATGATGTTTAGGACAGAGAATGATTCTGCTGATATCAAGAAGAAAACAGGCAAATTACATAAATGGGAAAATGTCAACATTGCTTGCAATGCTGAAATTTTTCTTAAACAAATGTAATTTGTCAAGAGGCCACATTTGAATTGGCATAATTTC
>NW_025048884.1:25000-55000 GCF_019279795.1 Protopterus annectens | reverse complement strand
GGTAAAAGATCAAGCTTTAAATTATGTCCCTGTATTGTGTGGGTCAGAATTCACAAATGTTATTTAGTATTAGGAAAACTTAGAGCAAAAGGGATAAAAGACTTTACAATGAGTTACTGTTTCATGGCTTCCATGTTTACCGGCCTTTTATATATTTTTTTAAACATGTCTGTGTCTGCATTACCTTGAATGCACTTGGGCACACTGATACCTCTCCAGTGTCCAGATTTCTGCCTCACATTTTTAAATTATTCCATGCAAGTTACTTGTGTGGTTTCCGACTCATCATTGAGTCTTAATGTCAGTAAATAACAGCATTCATTTCTTTTCAAATGGAAGAATGATGACAGCTTTGGAAGGTGCTTGTGAGAACAGGTAATCACATCGGTGCTACATCGTATAGGATTCCACTGTGTAATTGCTGATATAAACTAGCTGTGTATGTATACAGCTTAGTGTGCTCCTGAAACTTAACCACTTTAATGTGACAGCAGAAAAAACTTGGAAGATCAATTCTGAGTCGTGCATGCACTCATTTTACTTGATGTATCTGAATTTCATGACTGCAAAAATCTGGTTGCGATAATACATAAGTACCCCTTTATGTTATGCTGTACTTTCACATTCTTGCTAATGATTTTAACAGTCTGTGACATCTAAACACACAATTATTTACTCATAACATGGGCTATCTCACCCATTTACCTGTAGTTCATGTGGAGAGAGAATCTGTAAACATTACATACCTGATACTGCAATATTTAGTGCTACATAGCATTAGATTTGAACCCTGGTCTGCATGTGACAAAATGTACTAGATACAGAGCATTTAAAATACTGAGTGACTGATTCACTGCTGACTAATGACTGACTGATATTTGCCTAGAGCTTACCTGGAACCAATATATGACCTGGTAATACTACTGCCGTTGTATACTAGACTGCAGTGACAGTAGAACATACATGCATGGAATACAAGCATGACAGAGATAGTAGGTAATCTCTGCATTAGTATATAGAATGCAGGTGAACACAATATATTGTCATTGGTAGGAAATATCTGTGAAGTCAACAAACAATACCAGATCATGGAGTGGACTACCTCACCCATATACCTTGCTTGCCTGCTGTTTGTGGATGACAGAGCATTATGTGGAAAATATTGGGCTACAAACAGCCTTGAATGGTACTGCATGTGTTAAATAACACATTTGGCTGCCATTATATTTGCATGCTATAGTTATTACAGTGTTATACTTGGCCGCAACACCTTACCTTATAGCCTAAATGCATACAGTTGTACTGCAATAGTGAAATCAAGAAAAAGTATGTACACAATTTACCTCGATAGTATTGGTAGTGGTGTGTGTGTTATTGCAGAACAGTTGGCATTATTCATTTCTTGACAACCAGCTCTAATTCCACACTTATTGCATTATAGACTTTATTGCATATACTTTCATGCAGTTTCGGGTACTATTTCAAGTTTTTATTTAACAACGATTGTCATTATTCAGGTCTTGCAGTACAGCTCTACATCCACAGTTATTGCACTACAGACTTTATTTTATACACTTTAATGCAGGTAATGTATTGTTTCATGTTTTATTGCACTACAGTTGACATCAATCATTTATTGCACTACAGCTCTAAGTCCGCTTTATTGCAATACAAAGTTTAATGCGCATACTTTATTGCAAGTAATGCTTTACTCTTTCTTGCTTATTTCACTACAGTTAGCAAAATACATCCATAATCACCACACTCACAGTGCGACCTGGTCAAGCACCCAGCATGCACCTTGAAGTTGTAAGCCCTCTCCTCTGCAGCTGTTGTGAGAGAAGCACACCGTTATGCATACCAGTTTAGCAGACATTCAGATTAGATATTGGTGGTACAGGGGTAAAAGTGCTTACATATATGTGGGACATCCCCTGCCCAAACTTCTTAGACCCAGGTGTCCAAGAGATCCCCCTTACATCTCTTCAGGTAATCTGGTAGTGATGATATTGCTCACCTCTGTGGGGGTTACCAGTTGCACTAGTGAGTTTACTTGCCAGACAGTCCCAGGCCTCCACCTTGCACTCTGAGCCCTGGTAACCTCCCCGCAGAAGCTGGTCTTCATGTTTTTTACAAGGATTCTTACCATGACCCTGGACTCCAGGATGCCACAGTGCTGCACCTGAAAGTGTGAACCCTCACCAATGCCTGCCATAGTATCCTTCAGAGACAGAACTCCAATGGATTATGCTGTATTCCCACCTATTAGGCTTTATATAGCCTGTTTTCCTGCTCTTAGACACCATTGGGCAATATTTAAAAATGTGACACATTGCTTAGCTGCCTGCAAGTTCGGGCAGCTAAACTGAGCAGTGTGAAAACCTGAAGATCTGTATGCCTAGTTTTGCACAAACCAACCAAGCAGATCTGAGCAGTGCATAAACATTTTCAGCTGTTATTGTGTTTATGTGGTGCTTAGCAGGGCTTAGCATGTCTTAGCAAGCTTAGCAGAGCACAGCGGGCCAGAATTTAAATAAAATTGGTATAACTTATATTTCAAAAATAAATGCTTATTTTCTCTTGCATGTATTCAAACCCTGCAGCTACTGATCATGAGGCTGTACCTCTAACCAATTGGCTACAAGGATGTGTGGAATTCAGCTACACTTTTACATATATCTCTCAGCTGTTTATAAGCACTGCTGAGCACTAGGCCATGTCGTGCAAACCCGCTCAGTTATGCTTAAACATGACCTTTAAATGAATAATTAATTGCATGTGGTTTCTATTTTTAGATGTCTGACAGTTGTCTCAGCACTGCTTAGTATTGCTGTACTCTGCACTATGCCACATAAACAACCTTTTAAGAATTAAAAAAAATAAATAAATAAGACTTAATACAATAAAATAAACTACTGACATTATACAACTGGACAGTGCAGGGAGTGTCTTACTCATCTGTGGATACAGTTGGCACTACACTCCCTACACTGATTCAATAACCGTGTTCCACGGCTCTCCCTTGGCAATGTGCCATGATTAATATGTATGGCCTGCTGCCGAGGCAGAACTGTGTATATGGACACAGTAACATTCCGTGTAGACTCTACACTGTACCTACACAGATTTTATTAAATCCTGTGGATTGTATTTGTGATCATAATCTCTGCTAGCAAAATTTTGTAAATATATTTCAATCTGTTGTGGGGCTCTTATCCCCTTAAATATAAGATACATTCCAGTCCATTGTAAAGAGTTTTATCTTTTCTGAGGCTTTTCTCCCATTGTACATAATTACTTATCAGTTAATGAAAAATGTTTTGGTGATTTGGTGTGTTTGTGGAGACTTTCTCCCAAACTCATTGCAAAATACTTAATTTGTTGGGGGACTTTTCTCCCCTTGTTTGTAATTACTTATTAACTAGTGTTTAAATGTTTTTTTGAATCTGTTGTAAAGCTTTTTTCCAGGGTCTCAGCTAAAATGGGCCATTAGCTCAACTGCACTTTCCCAGTTACCAAATGAAAAATAAAACATAAATAAAATATTACAGAGATCTTTGAGTAAGGATATATAAGCAGCACCAGACTGTCAGGTTTGCAGGAAGTAACCCTATAGTGTAATAGCAAATGTCAGACATTATTTATTGCATCATTTTTTCATTAATATTTGTTTGCTGTATTTGTTCAACTGGGATTCAAGGCATGTCTCTTTTGAATGGATTCCCACTGGAACATTTGATATTTTGTTGAATTTCAGTATTTTGTTTGTTGGATTTTCAAAACTCACAATGTATGTGTCACACTTGTTATTGGGTAGCCACATTGCAAGGAATAATAAGTCTCACCTACTGAAACATGTTAGTATTTCACATAAATGTAATGCTATGGGTGACTGACACCTGGGGCCTGTTAAATGATATCAGCACTTTTTCCAATGATAGCAGTGCATCAAATGGATTGTCATATTGGCTGATGCTTGTAGGATGTCCATCTTAATTTGAATAACTAGAAGGATTGTCACTGAGTCCTTTCTTCCCATCAGTTTTGCTAGGTAACTGCTAATGCAGTGTTAGGGGAAAGTGTTTTTTTTTTAGTTAGGACAAAAGGTCTAAAATTTCCGTGAATGGTTCAGTGAAAAAAAATATTTCCTTTCACATTTGATATGAGGAAAGGTTAACAGCTTCGGCAAGGTGCTTAAGGTTATATAAGACAACTTGATGTCTTCCTCTGTGAAATGTTAATGGTGTCACAATAATTTCTTGGTAGTGTACTTGCCCTGGCTGTGGACCACTAACTTTGGGCTAGATATGCACTAGCCTAAAAGCTATTACTGCATTTTTGAGCATGAGGCTAAAAGCCTATTATCTTCTCAAAAACAGTAAGGCTTGCACATCAATGAAGTAGAATGATTATTAAACCTAGAACTAAGTTTATTAATTCACACAGACTGTGCCTCAGTGGTGGCAACATTACACCAGAATTCAAATGAAATGTTCTTGCCTTGGAAGCTACAGCTACAGCTCTTCTGTATTAAATCCACATATTCAACACAAAAATGTGTGCCTGCATTTGATACATGTCATTGTATAAAAGAGTATAAAAGACTGAATATGTTTTCTATGTATTTTTTATATGTTTATTAAACTTTAGTCAGTTATCCACTCTGAAATGAAACAGTAATGAGGCTCGATTCTCAATAATGTGTTTATTATTAATTGAGATTTACAATTGTGATGACATTGTGGACATGGTGTTCATATCAATTTGCTTTAATCTGGTAGCTGTTGAAGTGCAATATGTAGTATGAATTAATGACTCTGAAATCCTTTGGTGTCTACTTTTAAACTTTCTCTTGTCTCTGGTCCCAACAAAGCCCCTGGCCCTCTGAGAAACTGTGTGCTTGCCACTAGTCAACTACAAGGAAAAGTGACCTCAATCCCCCCACCCTGAATACATCTGGCTGACATTCCATCTACTGGCCCTCAATGTAATACAAGGATTGTTGTCTAGCCAAGGATGGAAGGAAACCAATAAAAATAGAAAAACACAATCATAAGCTTGATTAGTCAACTGCACAGAAAAGTGACCTCAATCCCCACACACTGAATACACCTGGCTGAAATTCTATCTACTGACCCTCAAAGCAATTCAAGGATTGCTGTCTTGCCAAGGATGGAAGAAAACCAACAAAAATAGAAAAACACAACCACAAGCTTTATGTAAATGTTCCAATTGCTTCTTTCTCATCTGGTGTTAAAAGTTTTTTTTGTGCAAATTAATCTAGGCTGTGGCGTACGCATATATTTTTCAGCTCACTAACCCCCATCACAACCACCTTTCTTCCACTCACACTGAGTATGCATCTATCTCCCTAGCCTCTGTATCACTTTGGCACCTCACTCACTTCAGGAAAGTGCTAAATGCTTAGACTTTGCTGCCTCTGTCCTTTCTTTTCTAAACCAAGGTTTCACTTCATATATTATCAACATCTGGCTATACTCACCTAGTCTCTCCACTCTAGTTGCAGGTAAGAAAAGTGCAACCATACAAAATAAAATTAATTAAAACAAAAATAAATGAAAAAGTAAACAGCAGTTATATTCTTCCACAAAATTGAGTTTTTGCACAAAGTTTGGCAAACGACACAATTGGATGTAATATTGCTACTGATAGCTTTTTCTCTTCTGCATCTGGCCAAACTACCAACTGGGTTTCAGCCCACTCCATTCTGCTCTCACTCCGCTTGGCCTCCACTTCGCTCCTCTACCCTACCCCATTTCCACCCACCCCCATTTCAATTGCATTTATCCATCCCCAACCACACCCATTCTTCATAAACCAATAGAAATCCACTATCCATCAAATAGGATACACAGTCTCCACTCTAACTACATCAACCATTCACCTCTCAGTTATCAAATACCTGATTATAATACCCAATCCATCTACTTAGCAACCTTCACTTACATTAGCTACTTGCATCCTACAGACTAGCAAACTATATACCAACTCCCCACCTAACCACTAACTACCTTATCGGCACCCCTACCCAAATACAATAGCTATTTTTCAATCAGCATTTAAAGATTTACCCAAATACAGCTAAACCATATACAATAAAAAGACATTCCCACTAAAAATGAATCATCTTAATAAAAACCTAAATTTGGCATTTTTACTCCTCATCTCTACTGCCCTGTTATCTTTCTTGTCCTTGCTAACAGCTCTAAAGTATCCACCAGCCTCAATCGATAATCATCGATATCAAACCTCCTCTGTATCTTCCCCTGATAGCCAGGTTAATCACACCATAGCCCCAGAACTCATCCACTCCAACCCTCTAGACTACCAACCATATAGACTCCTACCCTCTATAAATAAATCACATAGCTATTATAAGCACACTAAAATACAATACAAGTTTACAAACTCCTACTACACCTTGTAAAGGAGTTAAATGACTATGGAGACATGCACCCCAATCCTGGTCCCCCTCTCTCACCAGATACAATATCCAACCCAACCCCTGGAAACATCAGACTACCACACAAAAAAAGATAAATCTTCCATACTGTTTCTCAATATGAATGTTAGAAGTATTATGAATAAAGTACATGACCTACATGCTTTACTCTCCCTCTATACTCCTGACATTGCCTTATTAACCAAAAAGTAGTTAAAACCCAACATCTGCAATAATGAAATTGTAGCCCCAGGATACAATATAGTACACAAGGATAGGTCAAACAAAAAGGGGGAGGGGATGTTGCAATTTTGCTTAAAGGACACCTAGCACTAGACTGTCTTGAAAATAACAATCTGTACGAGCTACACACTCTAGGGACCTAAACCTTGTCACCACAATAAACAGAACATGCTGGAGGGATAGATTCCTGTCCCAGAGACTTCACATACTCTGGAACAAACTACCTATCTATATCAGATAAAGCTCCTCATTAGCACTGTTCAAGAAAAATCTTGATGATTGGATGGGAGATAGGAAATTCACCCCGGGGATCACTTCTGTGGCTCTGCTTGACAGTGGCACAGGAAAATAATTTTCTTGGGTGGCGAAAGCCAGGGTACCTTTTTGGCTAGGCTTATATAGGCCCTAGGGCCAATAGCCTAATACCTACCTATGAACCTATGAACCGATTTCTGTGGTGCAGCAACCCAGATTGTGGCACTCCAATAAACCCACGCTAAAAAAAATATAAAGAAAAGAAAAAGGGGGTGACAGGACAGTGGTAAAATGGGGTAGAGCATGGGGGGATACAGTGAAAAGGAGGTAGGAATGTGCAGGAAGGGTGTAGAAAAGAACCATAGCTTTCCATTTCTTGTACAGCAACAGCTGTGCATTTTGACAGATTTTGTGGATGAATTTGGACTCTCAAACCCCAGAGAGAGGGGTGAGAACAACACAAATGTGTTGACAAGCCAATTGGACCAACTTAGTTCTGTCTAGTGGGCATGTGTGTGAAATGGTGAGCTATGTATGGGATGATTTTTTTTTTTTTTTTTGTGGGACAGGTGTCCATTTTTTTTTTTTTTTTTTTTTAAGGAGAGTGAAATGTTGGGGAAGGGATATAGGTACATGTGGGGAGGTAAGTTGGGTAGGAGAGGATGCAATTGCAGACAGACAAGACAGCAGTCGGGGTGATGTATGACACATAAGGGGGTAAACATCTTGGATGGGGAGGATGTTGTGGAATCCGAGATGCTTGTGCCTCCAGATGGCAACAGCATGACTGACATCCCCACCCATGGGCAGTTAACACTGCTACTTCACTGCCCTAATGGTGACTGTGCTGGAGGCTGGGTGCTAGGGCCAGTTGCCCCCACCGGGTTGTCCAGTCTGCTCTCAATTTCGCATAAAAGATATTCATAGCTCCTATGAACAATCCTGCACACCATGGCCAGTATTTCATCCTGGGTGGCTATCGCCCCTCTGCCCCCACTCCTGAGGGGGGGTGGGCCTGATCCCTTGTAGTGGTTCCACCCAAAAGTGGTGTAGGGATAGCAGAGGCAACATCACCAGCTTGAGTTACAGACATGCTAGACTCCGATGTCACAGCTGGCTATGTTAGGGTAGGCAGATCAGCAGAAACCAGCCTTTCCTGACATGCTGTGGTTATGGAGGTAAAGGAATACATATAGGTTAGTTATGAACAAAAACATTGTTAGTAATAACAGCATGCCAGAGCACTGCAAATAACCCCATTACATTTCAATGCATATTATGTGAAACACAGCAATAAATAGCAAAACAGTCAGTATATTAACAGCATGCCAGTAACAGTTACAGCATAAGGCTAACAGAATAGGTAATTCAACAAGATATGTTAATATGCAACTATTTTAATACATAATAATAATAAAACACATGCCCCAAAATAAAGTTTATGGAACAACATATGTTAATAGTACACCATAACCAATGAATAATAACAATATCTGCATGACTTGCATTTCCATACATAGTAGCATGCTCACATGTGCTTTGTAGTCCATTCTGTATATACATCAAAATCAAAAAGTGATATCAACGTTATTGTATCAGGAAAGTGCACAAGGCGCTGTGATTTTAAATCATCCATGTCTGCCCTGCGTCTTTTAATAACAACTGATTAGTGATAAGGTTTCAGCCCAAGCCTTTATTCCAAAAATCAATTGTTTTATACATTCTTTATATGAATCAGCTGTGAACTGACTTTCTTTTTACCTTTACAGAGAATATTCTTTGTGACAGCTTCATAGCAAAATCTGATTGCAATCCATACAATTATTATTATTATTATTATTATTATTATATGATTGTTACCTTAGTACATAGTTATGTGACACATTATTCATTTTATTATAGACATTTAAAAAAAAAAAAAAAAAAAAAAAACAGGACAAGTTTGAAGTTCTTACTTGTACTTTTTAGTACATTAGTTGGAGAAACTGCATGAAAGACAGAGAGGTCAGTGACAGACGAATATACCTGTAATGATCAGAAACTAAGCTCTGTGGTTCTGATAATACTTATATTAGCAAGTCCGTAAGTAAAATTCATGTAATCATCACCAGTAATGAGGTAAAAGGGATCACGTCAGTCGCCCTGCTAGACAGGGGTCCAGGGAAGTAAATAGTGTGGGAAGAAATAGCCAGGGAATTGTTATGGCTAGGCTTGTATAGGCCCTAGGGCTGATAGCCTAGTACCAAGCTATGAACCTATGAACCTATGAACCACAGTGACTATAAAATAAGCCTATCATAACACCTGCAATAAGTCTTTCTAAAAGTAACCACAGTTAGCTGAACTTTTACTGCCTAAATGTCAGACTGTGCCATACATATGCAACATTAATATCCATATTAAATATATATATTTTTATATTAGAAGTCTTTAAGACTAACTTGTTACTATCACATAACAGCTATTGATGTTACATTAAATTATTTTAAAAAGCATGTTCTCTAAGCTAAGCCAAATGTGAACCGGCTGAGGTTTAGAGTAATGAATGAACTTCCATTAGCTGACATTTAAAATTACTGCCAGTGCAGGTTCTGTTAGTACATTAGCAGTGATTGAACATTTTTTGGACTTGTCAGTTTCTCAGTGGTTGTATGACTATGGAGTTTAAGGCATTCTATAACAAAGCCATGTGAATGGAGTTTGCAGTAGGGCTTGACATTTTAAAAATCCTTTTTTTATTATGAATGTCTGGATGAAACTTCCACTTTTTGGTTTTGTCTAGTTAAAACTTTGACCATGTACAATTTCATGAGATATACATGAACCATAATTTTTGTATGCAGGTTTAGTTAAAAAGATTAAATACATGTTTTGTGTTCAGCATCTTCAAAGAAATATATCTGTTTTCAGGATGGATTACTACTTTGTACAACATTATTCCAAATGGTTTCTTATTGTCTTTTAGTGAGGTTTATTTGGTAAGGAAAGCCATGTGGAATAAGCAATACCAAGCATTTAACAATAAATGCTTTACACAAAATACAAAAGTATTGTGGAAATGGTCCACCAGAGTGTACCAGCTACTGAAAGTAGTTCTAATAGGATGCAGAAGTGCTCACATGGGGAATAATGGGAAAAATCTGGATGGATATCAAGAGAGCTAATCTGATCTTTATCTAAGTGATGAATTCTTACTGGATTTCATTGCTAATCATGGATGATCCATAATGACCACCACAATCAAACACAAGGATGTATGCAAGTGTTCTTGATTCCAAACAACCTTCAGCCAAACAGCACTGACTGACTTTGCAGTCATGTAATCAGATAGAAGGCCATTTGTCTGGAACATGTAGGCTGGATAAATGTTCTGAACTACCAACTCATCTTTTCTTAGTGACAGGAAGGCAACTTTTGGACAAATCCAGGAAACTCAAATATGCAGTCTGGGTAACTTGGAAATACCTTCCAAATGGTTTGGTGCAGGATGTGTTCCACTCCCACTTCTGGGACATCTTCTCTATTCTGTGATAGGTCAAGGGCATTAAATATGAATGGACCATATTCCAGATCTATGTACATAAGGCAGGAAAAAGGAGATGAGGCTGAAAGTTGTTTGGTGTTTTTCATGGCAGTAATCCTATGATATTCAGATAGATCTCAGAAGTGAGAGAAGTTGTTAAATTAAAGAAAGAAGCCTTCTATCTACTGTTAGCAGGGAAGTTTCCAGATCTGAATGATAGGTACTAACAATCCTGAAGGCAGGCATTGAGGCAGTCATCAAACTAAAAGCCTTAGTATTGGAAGAGGCTAGTAAGACCACTGAAAATTATTTTTAAATGGCCTTGAGTAGGTTCTTGAAAGCTATCTAGTGACTCAGTAAGCCTATGGCAGAGAACAACACAGGCTATTCTTAGCAAGGGTGCAAATTTATTGATTTTGGTTAAGGACATTGTTGGGAGGTTAAAAAAAATCACAAGGAAAACCTAAATCTGGTTGGCATATCCTTGTTTGGTGAAGCAGTATTAGAGCAATTGCTGGAACTGGGTTAATTTCTGGAGGTGATATTATTGTGTCAGTATAACAGGGTATACATTTAAAATTTCATGGGAAGGATCAGCGACTGCAAGTTGTCGAATTACGGTTGGCCGACCTGTGTTGCCGATCCTCTGTTGTGCGAGTCCTGTTTCAGTGAATGCACAGTGCATTCACACAGAGGAGTTCAGTCTTTTAACTAGAGATTATGGTACAGAGGGGATCAGGAAATTTACCCTTTTCCCAGAGTTTGAATATATAATATTCAGGGGGTGTGGGGGGTGCAGGGGGGCCTGCCCCCCTGCAATATCATCACATCACATCTTGTCCTGTGTAAAGCCGGACTGTATGATGTCGAGAAAGGTCAAATTTGCATTTAGATATGTGTTTGCAATATTCTGACCTTCTCGACATTGTATTCAAAGTTTTAGTCAACATTTCAGCTAAGGCGGTCTTTTGTGTGTCGACTATGTAATAGTAAACCGTTAAACAGTTCTGCAGTGGCAAAAATGACAGGGGCTGATAAACTCCACTAGAAGTGCCAAAGCCACTGGGCACTAGACAATAAATTCTTCTTTAGCCATGTTAGAACAATAAGAAATAGCAGTCAATATTGGTCTGAATTTTTCTTAATGGAGACCCCCCCACTGTGACCCCAATGATATTGCAAATATCCTAGTAAATAATTCCATCCCAAACTTTACCCCTAAAACCCATATTCAAGTACCACTCATCTCAGAATCCCTTCTACCCACTATTACCACTACTGACATGTACATATGGTGTTGTCAAGTCCAAAAACACTTCCTTCTTGGGTCCTGATGACATATATCAGTACTTAATAAACAGAATCAAACAAGCTCTCCCTGGACCTCTCCTTAAATTGTTTAACTTAAGCTTAGTCATAGGCTCTGATCCCAGATCCTGGTTCACTCTGTGGTGATGCACCTCCATAAGGGTGGCCCTACCATTGACTTTGGAAACTACAGAGTATTCAGCCTTATAAGACTGATCTGCAAAGCTATGGTAGATATCATAATCTATATTATTATTTATATCAATAATCTCATTAGGCTTATCCACATTAATTTCACTTCATCAAGGGGAGATCATGCCTATTAAATCTCCATAGCTTCTTCAAGATGGTTATGCAATCTGTCAAAAAAGTCATGCTATTCATACAGTTTATGTTCATCTGGCCAAAGCATTCAATACCATGTTTCACACCAGAATTATAAAAAACCTATTCTCCTAAAACACAGATCCTTATGGATAGCCAACTAGCTAAAACACAGAACCCACATTTTTCATGTGACTGTCACCTCTTCAAATAGGTATAAGGTTACCAGTGGCATTACCCAGTAATGTGCAATGGGTCATACCCTGTTTAGAATCTACTTTTCTGATCTCAAAACTGATAAGTAAGACATTGGGTTAATACAATTTACAGACAACTACAGTCTGGGTGTAGCTGTCAAAACTACCTCAGATATCTGCTAAAAAGTTCAGTATTACTTCTTTTGGAATGCAGCCATTACCTACAACATATGTTATAGATAATACACCTTTCCAAAACAAAAAGGTAGTCATCTGAGAGTCTCAGCCAGTAAATTTAATTTATTCACGAAGTGTGGTGAAAACCACCAAAACAATAGCACTGTAAATAAATAAACTAAATAGAAATTAAATAAATAGCAGAGATGTCTGAGAGCATAGATTTATCTGATTCAATTGGTTACCACTTAAACACAATAAGCAAAATGACCAATTTTCTGGTCTGACTTAGGTACATTATCGTGTTAAATTACCTCTTCAGTGTCACAGGTGGACAAATGGGACTGAGGGAATCAAACTCATGACTGCAGGATGAAGCTCATAGCCTTAATCATATGTGTTAAAGTGCCATGCATATCACTACCACCCATCATTTTGGCTCTGCTTTGACAGAACAAAGGCTTTACCCTGCACAGTTCACAGCTAGTTTTCTCTAATAAAGACCCTTGATTGCCTCACTGTCAACACAAGTGGCAGTTTATATTGGTGGTCCTCTAATAATGTAAAATGGACATGGAACTGGTAAATATAGTGGTTACAATATATTAGATGCTACTTTGGGTTACCATGTATAGCCTTACTCACTTTATGCAGGTATTATATCTTGCAGCTAGCAACCGTCAGCAGTCAGTATAAAAATCTGACATAAGGAAATATATTATATATGTCAAAGATCCTTGGACTGAACTGATGTTTATATGATTTTGGATAAAAAAAAAAAAACATCAAATATGATTGCTGTAAAGAAGCACCCTCATTTTATGGAAGAACTTACCAGTATACTTGCCTAACGTAATAGATACCTATGTTGATAAAAATGCTATGTTAAGCATTGTTATAATCAAGCAGAACAGAAAAAAAATATGTACATTGGTGAACTCTTATTGGATTCCAGAGGTTGGAGCTAAAGATGCAAAAAATTACTTAGGCACTCTAGCCTGTTACATGAAAGGTAAAGTCATAATGGCTGATGATTTTAATTATATTTTATCTGACAAAGATTTCACTGCAAATAGAAATATGAGAATCACATCTTCAGCCAAACACTTAACAAATTTTGTAAATCTAATTAATTTAAAGGATATATATATATATATATATATATGAGTCAATGAAAGCAAACTCCCTTCAAGTTACCTATTATTCATATAGATATGGAACACGAACAAATATTGATATTTTTTGTCTCAGTCTCTTATCACATATCAGAGAAGTTTCAATAGTTTCATGCCCATTATTAGACCATAATGCTATAATCTTTAATATTATTTTAAAAACTGACAATTTAATACATCACAGGAAATTACCAGCATTCATTATTAAAATAAAAGGATTCAAGGATTGGTATGATAAAGAGATCAAAAATTTCATAGAAATAAACACGAATGGTGAAATATCTGGGATTGTCTTGTGGGATTCACTAAAGGTTTTTTTTAAATGGAAGAGTTACAAGCTGGTGTATTAGTAAAACAAGAGAATGGGACAAAGAATTGAATATGCTACAGGCCAAAATAGACACACTAATGTTAAATCAAAAAAACAAATTACACTATCAGTCAGACTGAACTTAAAAGCTTAAATACAAAATATTGTTGAAATTCTAAATCATAAAGTTTCAATAAACCTGGAAAAATAAAAAAAAAGCAAGCATATTTAGTAAACCTTTTAAGCTTTGATAAACTTGATCTTAAATAAAAAATGAATAAACTAAATCATATCAAAGAAATTATAACACATTTAAGTAATAAAAAAGAACAGATATTAAAGGTATTCTTGATGGCTTTAACTATTTTATGAAAATACAAATAATATACAAATAACCTAGATGATGATATAGTTGAAACTTTTCTAAGAGAAAATGTAAATAATTAACAAGTGAACAAAAAATGATAAACCATTCATTTTAACAGAAATAAAAGATCAAATAAAAAGTTAAAAAATAATAAGGCACTGAGCTTAGATGGTCTTATACCAGAACTATATAAAATACTACCAGATGATGCAGTTAAAATATTAGATGAGGTCTATAAAGAAATAAAATCAACTGAAGTCCCCCATCAGAAATATTTCCTTATATCACCTATTTTAAAACAAGGTAAGGATCCTTCAAAGTGTTCATCATAAAGACCCATTTCACTTTTAAATATGGACTATAAAATTTTCATGTCCATTTTAGCTAACAGAATTAATCTACTTATAGCTAAACTAATTAACAATGATCAAACAGTGTTTATTTTAAGTAGACAAGTATGGGATAACATAATAAGAAT
Source organism: Protopterus annectens (assembly GCF_019279795.1). Classification (NCBI taxonomy): domain Eukaryota; kingdom Metazoa; phylum Chordata; order Ceratodontiformes; family Protopteridae; genus Protopterus; species Protopterus annectens. Next base: position 40,180 of record NW_025048884.1, on the reverse strand, counting down.
ATATACATTAATAGGCAAGTCATATTACAATGAAAAAGAATGTTCTATCATTACTCTCAATTAAAATAAGGCTTTTGACTCAGTTCATTGGTCATACCTGTTTAAAAAATGTAAAGTGTATAATTTCTCACCTAAGCTAATTACATTAATTTCTAAGTTATACAATAACTCTTGTGCTTATGTTAAAATAGGTTCTTTTATTTCTAATTCCTTTAAATTACAGAAGGTACAAATCAAGGTTGTCCAGTATCACTTTTACTTTTTGCATTAGCTATATCTTTTACTAATAGTATTAGATCCAATAAGAACATTAATGGTATCAAAATACAAGAAGATTTCAAACTAAAGATTCAACTCTTTGCTGAAGATATTTCACTAACAACAGGAAATATAGATAATTCATTAGAACATGTAATTAGTTCTATAAGTTAATTTAATGAAATCTCAAACTTAAGCTTTAATCATGATAAAACAAGTAAATTATTAATTAATAAAAACAATAAAAACTTATAAAAAAAATTCTAACTTTAATTGGAATAGTACTCAAATGAAATACGTTGATGTAATCATTATGTCTAATAATAAAGAAATGATACAAAGAAACGTTCAACAGGCTGTTGCTAAAGTTTTAAGTTTAGTCACAAATTGAAACAAATTATTCTTTACCATGGAAAAATGATTAATGCTTATAAAGATGGGAATTATCTCTAAAATATTGTTTGTCTTACAATCTTTAGTGATATGTCCACCAAAAAATGATAAAGAAGATAAATAATATTCTATTTATATTTTTGACATCCTAATAAACCAAAAGTTTCTTTTGATTAGCAGAGAACAGGTTGGGATAATGGTGGAATAGGATTCCCTGATATTCAATTGTATGCTACTTAAAGAATTGTAAAAGTTATAGTGCTGTGGATAAATTCATCTTATGATTCAATATGTAAACAAATATGTCAAGAAATTCAGTGGTAAATAATAAACATATCACAGCCAGTCATAAACAAATAGCTACTAATAGTTTTATTTGGTTATTAAAATATTTTTATGGAAATGGAATTACACTCTCTTCTCAAATTCCCTATTTAAATAACATTATTTCCTCTTTCCAAAAATTCACATATTCTAACCATTGTGTTGAAGACTTAGTATTTTCTATGTTTCCACCTGCATGTGCAAATTACTGCTTAGAAACTCATAACTTCAACAAAATACTAGTATTGAAACAACAAAGTAACTTAATTTATTGGCATCAATTCTTAAATGGTACTGGCATATATACAGTTGAAAATTTAAGGTCCAAATACAATCAAGATTCTGTGAACTGGTTAATCTTACAAATATTTAGAGAGTTTGTGAACACAGAGATAAATAAGACATTTAACCTAGATAACAAATCATTCCCTAAATTACTGGAATTTTTAATAAATATCAGTAATAGTACAATGAAGAATAAATCATATTTGTCACAAATTTATAAATTCTTAAGTTAGATTTCACATATTTAGATACTTTCTATTGGAATTACTCCTCAAAAATTAATAATGAAGACTTTTCCTTGAACAAGACAAGAAAATAATATTAAAATCTGCAGATAAAACCACATCTTCATTATACTGGACAGTTTTCACTTGAAATTCTTAAACCGAGCTTCTGTCACTCTTAACAAAATTGCAATTATGTATAAATCAAATAGAATTAGATGCTAGAGATGTGATTCTGAAATAATAACTGATTGATAGTATATGATTGTGAAGTCATCTCCCCTTTTGGAAAGATGTTTATTAACGTCACTCAAGCTCTATGATCAGATAGATGTAATATTTCTAAATCTTTAGTTTTATTTAATCCACTGATCCCTGAGATAATTGCAAAAACCTAAGTGCCTCTTCTTTCATCTACTCTTGCTATATCCAGAAAAGTAATTAATAAAAATTAGAAAGGTAAAGTTACCCCCTCTTGTGTTGAATTTATTAGTATGGCAACAATTGTTTGCAGTAGTGAATTGCATGCTATAAAGATGAGCACTTCTAATATTACACATTCATATAAATCTTGGCTCAAACCTAACAACTTGCTTGGAAATATTAATTGCTGTTCATATGTATAACTTTTATGTATTGATCAGCAGTGGACCTACGTATATAGTTATTTGTTTGTTTTATAATTGGTTTGTTTATTTATTGTTTTAAAACCAAATAAAAATATAAAAAGGTAGATTTTTCCTTACTGCAAGCTGTAAAAACCCTGAATATAATTATAACAGTAACAGAGATACTGGGACACAGTTCACTGGAAGTGTGTTACTAATACCAAGGGTTGCAACTCCAAGAAAAAAAAAAGCTCTGCAACACTGAATTTGATCAAGTCCACATTTAACTATATTTTAACTGCTTATTTCATATACTATAATGTCAATCATGACCATAAAGTTCACATTTGTATAGCAGCCAGACATGTTAATAGCATGTGTAGGTACCTAGTTGTAAATATGCCGATTAATAGTCAAGATATGTTGTTCCTGGCTCTTCTGTTTAACCCCCTGAATTGCTTTCAATAACTGAACCCACATTTGAGGAACAAAGTTAAGAATATCCCTGGGCCTTGCATTAATGTGATTTCTCCATTAAAGCTAAAATTCTGCATTACTATCTTCCAATAGCTCTCAACCTTTCATCAACAAAATGTGGAATACTACCTGTCATAATGTGGAGCAAATGGGCAAGATCTGGAACACTTGCTAATAGCATATTGACATCTTTAACCAGGAAGCTCACAGCATGGTTAAAATGTGTTATTTTATCATTTAGAGTAGATTTGATGAAATCAAATGATATGATTCAGCATTATTAGCAGTGGATACTACTTAAAAAAACGAGTTCTTAACAATAATTATGCTACCAACCATTCTAAAGTGGGACAGTGAAGAACATAGTCTTTTAAGACTCCAAATAGGGAATGTTTCTAATATGACAGGCACTTTAGATGTATGCTGTCTTATTTGGCTGATAATCATTGGTCAGGATTTCAAGGTTTTATTTTTTGTGCAATCAGTAACTCCATAGTTTGATACTCTGATCAAACATTAATCTACATTTAAATCACACAGCAAGATGTATAGTTTTTAATACTTATTGTGTTGCATTACTTTTAGTAGTTTTTGCAGGGTCTATATCATTTCATTGAAGCTTAATTCATTGACATATATTCATTGAAAGCTCACTTCACTGAAAACCCAATTCACTTAAAGCTCACTTCACTGAAAACCCATTTCACTGAAACTCATTTAGTTGAAAGGTATATATGGCCATTTTCCCACTGTTGTGCGATCCTGGAATTAGTATATAAAGTAAGGGGGGTGTGGGGGACACAGCCCCCCACATTGGGGGGTGTGGGGGGCGTAGCATCCCACATATTGCAATGAAAGAATTCTTCCAGAACACAACATATAAACAATTTATGTGAGGGGCTTCGACCCCCCGAATGTGGGAGGCTGTGCCCCCCACACCCCCCTTACTTTATATACTAACTCCAGGATCACACAACAGTGGGGAATAAGCCATATATACCTTTCAACTAAATGAGTTTCAGTGAAATTAGTTTTCAGTGAAGTGAGCTTTCAGTGAATTGGGTTTTCAGTGAAGTGAGCTTTCAGTGAATATGTGTCAATGAATTAATCTTCAATGAAATAAGTTTTCAGTTAAATGATATAGACCCATTTCTGCAGTCCTTGCTGCATGGCTTCACTAGGATACTTCCTTGTTTTAGTATGAGTTACGTATGTTACTGCATTGTGCAAATATTCTGACATACCCCAGTACATGTGTCCATTATGAAAACTAGTGCATAGCTCAAAAAACAGTCATTGTGCATTGTCTTCCTAAAATTTATTATTTTTATTATATACTTATTTTAATGTATATATATATATATATATATATATATATATATATATATATATATATATATATATATCATCATTTATACATTTCATATATGTGCTGCCATGGCATAAATAATGTCTAAAATGGTCACGTATAGATCAATTCACTCACAAACTAAATATATAAAAAGAAGGGCTATCCTTTGATAAACATGCCTAGCTCATTACATGCATGCTGCCCCAGTGTATTTATAATATTTACACACTTAAAGGTTCATGGTTTTCAAGACTAGAGATTTATTGAAAGGAATGAGCAGTTTATAAGTTTAAGTGGCTAAATTAGTCTTTTTTTCTCTATGTGCCAGATAGTCTATTACAATTCAAATATATGCAGTGCATAACATTTCAACATTTGTGGTTAGCACTTTGTTAAATACTGAGCAGCACTATTATCAATTCAGTTTATTGTTCTTCAGATTGCTGCAGTGTAACCCTATACCTTCTAATGCAAACTTTCTTTCCGTTTCTTACTCTGGTATTAGTTGAGCCTTGGCCTTAGTTCATTTTGCTGAACTTACCACAGAGAATGATTTTGCATTTCAGCAGAGTAAATTTTCATTTTTACTTGATGGTTTACTAACAGAGAGTTAGGGAATCTTTACTTTGAGCTGGTGACCTTGGATAAGTTAGAAGCTTGTGCTCCATCCAGATGGATAGCTGGAAGAGTTAAGAATGAGTGGCCAGTGCTTGCCTGCCTTCCTTGGATGGATGGTTGAGTAGATCTTGCTTTGGAGCACCTCCTAGTGATACCTGGAAGTCATATGCTAAGACATGTGCTACCAGAACAGCATGAAGAGGAAGCCCATCAGGATGGTTTTGGACCATGCATACTTAATCCCTATGTGACTATGCGGCTCACCTGCTTCTCCATAAAACCATGTGGTAGGGAAAAGAAAAGCAATGAAAAGCCAGTCCACATAGCATGACAACATACCACTGCCTGAGTCTCACTTTCCACTAAAAATAGCTGTGACAAACCACGTTGAACACCTGTATGAGCTGGAGCCAGATAAATACAAAAAAAATGATAAAAAGAAAATAAAAATACTAGTGATGCAGTAGTTAATTTTGTAGCCTCACAGCAAAAGGTTATCTGGTTCGATTCTTGGCTAAGGTGCCTTCTGTGCAGAGTCTGCATGTCCTCCCTGTGTTTATGTGGGTTTCTGAGTACTCTGGTGTCCTCCCACCTTCTAAAGACATGCATCTGGAGCACTTCTCCCTGAGCCTCTGCTGGAAATAGGGTCTGTCTTAATCGGATCTTCCCAGTCAACAAATGTAAAATTAATTAATTTTCATTCTTTTTAGTTTCAAGTACTTTGTTAATATTACTATTACATATTTAAGCATCTTTGATTATACAACTTATCTTTTTTTAATGCAGTTGTGTCAAAACAATTTCTACCTTCCTGCTATGCACATGCTGTATCTCTTCTGCAGTAAAGAAAATAGACAGTTAAAACTTCTTTATATAATACACTAGGGCTTGTGCTTATATTTTTTCACATATTTAAACTGAAATTTTACATTAATTGTTAAACTATTGTGACAGAAGACATTACTTTATCACCAACAGGGAGAATCACTTCTGAAACTTCTGAAAACTGCCGTGAGCAATATTTATTGGACCAATAACATAGCCTTGTGTGGCTCAACCAGACTCAAATAATTGTAGACAATGCAGTATACAAATGAATGTGAATAGTTATGTAACAGGTAGAACACTAGAGCACAAGGATTGAAGATCATACATACAATTGTCCTTCCTTGGAACTGTTAGGAACAATGAAACGGGTAATTCGCCTCAGGTATGCTAATTGTATTTGTAGTAATACTGTTCAACAAATTTCTTGTGGGTATATTTGAACAGTTAGCATTTGGAAAAAAAATAGACAAAACAATTAAAAGTTCTCTTTCTCTGTGTGTGTGGTGTGTGTGTGTGTGTGTGTGTGTGTGTGTGTGTGTGTGTGTGTGTGTGTGTGTGTGTGTCTATATCTATATCTAAAGCTATAGCTATATCTAGCTATCTCTCTATATTTAGACAGATATAAGCCATGGTGGTGCAGTGGTAGCGTTGTCAACTCAGCAAAAGTTTCTCCCGTTTAATTCTCGGCTGGAGCACCTTCTGTGTGGAGTCTGCGAGGGGCGTTAGAAAGACATGCATAAATGGGCGTGCCTTCGTTAAAGGTTGGCTGGCACCTCGGCACCAAAAATCGACAGCCAATCATTAGCAGACCGGAGTTCTGCTGTGGCGACCCCTAACCAGGAAAAGCCGAAAGAAAAACAAACAAACATAGGCATATATAGATAGAGACATAGATATAAAAAATAGATATATATGCATGAGTTTTCAAATGTGTGGATCAGTTTCTGAGTATATATAGAGAACGGGTCTATATTACAAGACCAAAAGAGCAGAACTGCAAACACCTAAAGAGCGAAAAAAACTGAACCTCGAAGTGCTGTTTGTCAGATCGCGATACAGTGAAGATTGGAATATTTGCCCTTTCCTCACTGTAATGCGATCTTGGAGTTGGAATATATATTTAGTGGGGGGTGTGGGGGCACAGCCCCCCACAATAGCAAGTTCAAGGTTCCTTTTCTTTTGCTTTTTAGGAATTTGCGGTTTTGATTTTTTGGTCTTTTAATATAGACCCATAGACAACATATGTAATATATACTAGGGTGTGTATCAGACTATCAAACATATAACTGGTTTGGTCTAAGATGACTGCCACCAATTCACTGAGTCTCAACCAATCAAAAAATGTGAAAAACTCAAGAAAAAGAGCATAACAGAAAAATATGTAAGGGTAAGTTTCCCCCAGTATATAACCTACATCCAGATATTTTTAAATATATTAAAATAGTGTACAGAAGGAAAACTGTGCACTGTTCTATGATCAGAAATGTAATACATATTCTTCTAGCAGTACTTATGATCTCACACAGAAAGCAAATAATGGCCCCTGCATCCCCACTTGGGGGGACTGCACACCCATGATTTCTAAATAAATTCCCTTGTACCATTGAACTGCTGTAATACTGGATAAACCATATGTTCAGTTTGTAAATTCGATCAGTTGTGACACTGACAATGCACCTAATTTAGCAGTGCAATTGATCAAGAGATAGTATCACAAATCTATATATGGATGGTATAGCTAAGGTTACACAGGGCTTTCATTGTCACCAGAATTTGTGGTTAAATTCATTAGCAGTAAAGTTTATTAATTATAGCATAAGTCTGAATTATGTGACCATTGAGTTATTATATATAAATAAATGGGATACAGCTTTTATATTTGGGATTGGGAGATGGAGCCCCCCACAAATAAAACATAGTGTTGTAAGTATTTGTTTCATTTGCTGTAAATGCTTTAGGCTGTGATGTTTTTTCTATTTAGTTTTTAATGTGGTGATTGAGTTAATTTGCTGTATAGGAGATGTTAAGGAATATTTAGACACTTTTTGTATGTTTGGTATAGAGTTGCTGCTCCTTTTTTGTTAGTATAGAGTGAGTGGGCTAGTTTTTTTAGCTTGTAAAGCAAATGCAACTGTATTGCTTAGATTTGCAATGCATGTTTATGTGTTTCTCAACAAAAAGTGCTTGTAGATGAATTAGCTCAAGGCATTGTATCCAGATAGGTTTCATCTATGATATTTCATAGTATAAATGTGTGGGTAGTGTGTATGTGTAAGTCTGTATTTACCTATTTATCTATAGCTATAACTATCTCTCTCTCTCTCTCTCTCTCTCTCTCTCTCTATATATATATATATATATATATATATATATATATATATATATATATATATATATATATATATATATATATATATATATATATATATATATATATATATATATATATATATATATATATTTATATAGGTTCATAGGTTGGTACTAGGCTATCGGCCCTAGGGCCTATACAAGCCTAGCCATAACAATTCCCTGGCTATTTCTTCCCACACTGTTTACTTCCCTGGACCCCTGTCTAGCAGGGTGACTGACGTGATCCCTGGGGTGAATTTCCTTTCTACCATCCAGTCACCAAGGTTCCTTTTGAAGAGGGCCAAAGAGGTGCTCTGCTTGACATGTATGGGCAGTCTATTCCAGAGTCTGTGGAGTCTCTGGGTCAGGAACCTATCCCTCCAACATGTTTTGTTTATTGTGATGACACGGTTTAGATCCCTGGAGCGTGTGGCTTTGAGGGATTGGGATTTCTTTAAGTGTAGCATGTCCAACAGCTCTGGGTTTGACATGGCCTTTTATGTTAAGCAGAGATTGCCTCTGAGTAGATGATATGCGACAGGGTATAGCTGGAGTTTTTTAAGGCGGTCAGCATACGGCATCTGCTTTAGGCCTGTGATTCTTTTAGTGAGGTATTTCTGCTGCCTTTCCAGTTGTTGCAGATGTCTTGAGAGGTACATACCAAATGGGGTGTTGTATTCTATAATGGGTCTAATGAGGGATGAGTACAGTGGGACAATGATCTCATTTTTTCTGGATGAAAAGCCCATAGTGATGAGGTGTGCCACATAGAAGGATTTCCTGACTGTTGTGGCGATGTGGTTATTGAATGTGAGACCACTGTCCACCTGTGTCCTTAAGTCTCTTATCACACTTTCAGTGTTTAGTGTACTGCCACCTATGTGTTAATTCACAGGTACATGTTTTTTCCCAAAGGGGATAAATATACATTTCTTGGCACTGAGCTTGAGCCCATGGCTCTGGCACCAAGCATCTGTTTCTGTAATGCCCTTTTGTAGAGTATCAACATAATTTGGGGATTCAATAATAGCTCCCATTTGGGGATTCTATAATGGCTCCCAGTTTGCAGTCATCTGCAAACTTTGTTAGTCAGAGTCCCTTAGTGTTGGCCTGTACTTCAGAGAAGTAGATGCCAAACAAGAGAGGTCCCAGAACTGAACCCTGAGGTACTCCACTTGTCACTTGTCTGGAGCTGGATTTGGAGTCAGCTACTTTTACAGTGTGGGTTCTGTCAGTAAGCCAGTTGGCAACTCATCAAGTGACGTAGGGATTAATGCCCAGCTTAGTAAGTTTATCTATGATTCCAGAGTGGGGGATGGTGTCAAAGGCCTTGGCGAGGTCCAGATAGGCTGTGTGGACTGCCTAACCCTCATCCACGGCTCTGGGGACTGATTTGAAAAAGTCAATCAGGTTCAGGAGACAAGATCAGCCCTTCACGAACCCAAACTGGATGGGGTATAGTGTTTTAAGGTTGCCAATGTCTTTGTTTATAAGTTCCATGATAATACATTCCATGGCCTTGCAAATCAGGCTCATCAGACTGATGGAGCGGTAGTTCTCGGATTCCAAGGTGGATACCCCCTTGTGGAGTGGGATAACTGTAGCTGTGCGCCACTCAGTGGGCATGAAGCCTGAGGTGAGGGTATGATTAAACATGACACTTAGGTGAGGTGCCAGTTCATTTTGTAGTTCATGTAGTACACAGCCCGGGATGTCATCTGGTTCCATGGATGCTGTATTCTTAGCTCTGGAGAGTGCGTTTTTTTACCTGTGTGGCCGTTATTACTGGAATTTGGCAATCTTCCTGTATTGAGATGGTCCATTTAGCGGGTGAGAAGGGGGTGAAGTTGGCACTGAATCGATCTGCCAGGATATTGGCAATATCCTTGGGATCAGTATATTTAATGCCATCCTGTTGTAGCTCAGAGCAGATCTGAGCATTGCCATTTAGATTCTTGACATAGTTATAGAATGCCTTGTGGTTGTCTTTGGAATCTTTGGCATTTTTATTTTCGTAACTAGCTTTGGATGATTTTATGAGGGATCTCAGCTTCTTAATGAGGCTGGTAAAGGAGTTTTTTGCAGTCTGGGATTTTCCTCTTTTTTGCAACAGTTTCTTCCTTTTGTTGTAAAGTTTGTTTATGGCAGGAGACCACCAGATTGGCTTCCTTTTTTTGGAGGAGAGCATCTTGGTTCTATTTGGGATGGCACAATTCATGCATGAGTGGATGTGCTCGTACAGTGCCTTAGTGTAGGACTCAGCAGTCGAACTTTCAGATCACGTCTGCATGGGTGTCATGAAGTTTGTAACTTCTGGCTTGAGTAGCATGAAGTTGGCTTTGGAGAAGTTTTTTATGGAGGTTTCCTTACTGGGGGGTGGGGGTGGGATGTGGATGTTAAGGATGATTAGCTTATGGTCTGACCTGAACAATGAGGGGGTGACCATAGGTGTGGAGAATCGATTTCCCATGTTGGTAATGACCAGGTCTAGGATATTGGAACCCCTGGTGGGATTATGGATTAGTTGATCCAGGGCTTTGGAATTTATGAATTCCAAGAACCATTGGGCAAAGGTGTTGGTACATGAGTAGTTTTCCCAGTTAATGGCAGGGTAGTTGAAATCACCCAGTATTAGGGTGTTTGATTGTATATTAATATTTTCCAGTATGTTTAGAAAGGTGTAGTGAGAATCTTGGGGCATGGTGGGGGATCTGTAGCAAGCTACAATTTGGATTGCAGTCTTACCTAATGTTAGTTGCTACTGGAGAATTTCAGATGCATTGTGTTGGGCAATTAGCCTGGTGGTGTGAATATCCTTGGTGAATATGGACACTCCTACACCTTTAGTGTTTCGATCCTGGTTTGGTGGCCGAAAAGTGTGGTAAGAGTTGTAGCCTGGTATTGCAGGGGTGCTCTCTGGAGCCTTGAACCAGGTCTCAGTTACTGCACAGATATCGATGTTCTCCATTTTTAGGAGTGCCTCGAGAGAGTGCATTTTGCGGTTTAGACTTCTAGCATTGAGTAGCATTACCTTCAGATTTTGCATGCTTGTACCTGTTATGATGGTGGTTTAGTCCTTTGAACTTTGCAGAAAAAATGCACTATAGGGGTGGCAAGAGCATTTGCCAGTAACCTGAATCCCTGGGGCGACAGATGCAGACCATCTCTGGCAAAGCATCATGGTCTGTCAATCATGTCGTCCCAGGCAGACAGATACTGGATCCCCTTTGAATGACACCAGAAGCTTTGCCTATTGTTGAAGCCAATCAATTTGTCCTTATATTGTGGTATCATTCTGGGCGAAGGCAGGATGCTACTCAGGGCTAGGGTTATACCTGCCTTGGCCGCATGATCTGAGAGCTCTTCCATATCCCTTTTCATGTAGTCCAGGGCGGTATGTCTCAAGTCATTCACTCCAACATGGACAATGATAGTCATATTTGTACTTGTTGTGGAGTGACTTGAGTGCATGAGTTATGTGGTGGATCCTGGCACCCGACAGGCAGCTCACTGTAATTTTCTCCTTGTTCAGCCTAGTGAGTGGGACATCAGTGTGCCTAACTATAGAGTCACCTATGACTAAAGTGTTAGGTACGTTGTCTGTCCTTAGGGGCTGTTGCTGGGTGGCACATTGGTGTTGTGAGCTATGTGACACCTTGGTTGTGATTGGTGTTTGTTTGCATTTCAGCTTCAGAGGTCCTTGTTACTTGTGCAGGTTACAATTAAGGGCCTCCGCATATGTGGATTTAGTGTTGCTATGTGTGGGTATTGGTGTGAGTTTAGAAGGACTATGTGTTGCTTGAGGTGTAGTGTGGGTGTTAACCTTCTCCTCTTGACTGTCTAGCACAATCATGGGTGGAGAGAGCTTTGCTTCCAGTTTGGCTGTATAAGTGCATCTCTCACAGGTTGTAGTGTTAGGTGGTAGGAGGAGAGGGTTGTCTGTGTACATGAGGCAATTGCTGCATTGCCCCAGTATGCCCAGATTCACCAGGTGGACAGGAGAAATCAATGGAAGCTGACCCTTGGACATGACTGGTTTGGTACTTTTTTTTTGAAAAGTACAGGAGCTGTTTTCCCTTACCTTAGCAAGGTACTTTGCAATTATAGGCTGTTTAGTGCCTATGATTAATTTTCCTTATTAATAATGAGAGTTGAGTGCTTGTATCAGTATCATATATATATATATATATATATATATATATATATATATATATATATATATATACATACACATATGCATACATACATGTGTATGTATGTACACACACACACAGACACACACACACACACACACACACACACACACACACACACACACACACACACACACACACACACACACCTTGCTAAACTAGTTTTCTAGTAATCCTTATGAGTTAAACAAGCCAAAACCTGATCTGACAAAAAAAAAAAAAAGACACAAACAACACAGGGTTACAGTTTATGATGAGGTAAATTCCTCAATGCCAGTCAGGGAAGGCAGTGTTCCCACACTATCACAGTAAAATATTCCTTTACTCATTTGCTAATGAGACCCTCAGTTCATGTGTCTTTATGTGTTTCCCCTTATCTGAATTTGTATAAAATGCATCAGAATCAGATAATTTGCAGTCACATAATGTGATTCATTTAACTGTATCCCTGGTTCAGTAAGGACATTTACTAAAACTGAAAGGCACTCCTTCTCTATGTAATGTATACATGCTAGTATCATTAAATGTTCACTGTTAATGTGCAAATTGAATTAGAACCATGTTCACTGATAATATTTGCACTGGTTTCTTTTGTAGTGCTTTGCATAACACAAACTAGATTGATAGGTTCATAGATGGTTACTAGGCTAGTGGCCCTACATCCCTTACAAGCCTAGCCATATTTATCCCAAGTTCCCCCAGTTGTTAGTGGTTAGGTGAGTAAAGTTTGCAGAGGTAAGGGTCTAGGGTAGTTTATAATGACTTCTTCTGTCCAGGAGGGAAATGGGCACCACCCTAGGAGTAAATTTACGGTCATCTATCCATTAATCTAGGTTGTGTTTGAAGAGGTCAGGGAGGGGCTCTGTTTCATGTGAACTGAAAGCTTGTTCTAGAGAAGTGGCAGTCTCTGGGAGATGTATCTATCTCTCTAGCATGTCCTGTTCATGTTAGAGGCTAGGTTAAAATCTCTGGAGTGAGTGACCCATGTGCAGTTTAATTTATGAATATGCAGCATTTCCATGAAGGCCTGGCAGAGACTACCCTATAAGCCAGGCATAGGTCACCCCTTATCAACCTGTAGGAGAAAGAATACAGTGACAAGGCTTTCAGTCTTTTTGTGTAAGACTTGATTTTTTATATCCTGTAATCTCTTTGTGATAAACTTCTGTGATCTCTCCAATTGTCCCAGTGGTTTGGTGAGGTATATGCAAAAGGGAGCATTATATGCAATAACTGGTCTGAAGAGGGTCAAGTATAACAGAATTATAACATCATTAGATATAGATGTGATGCCTTCACTAATAAGATGTGCCACATAGAAGGATCTCCTTACTACTGTGGATATATGGTGGTTGAAGTTTAGGTTGCTATCAAGCTGAGTATTCAGATCACGTACCATTGGGTCAACACTTATGGTGGTGCTGTCTATAATGTACTTAGCAGGGATGTCAGCTTAACTAAAGGGAATAATAATGCATTTTTTTTTGCATTTAACTTTAATCTGTGGCTTTGGCACCAATTATATGTCTGTATTAACCCTGCCTGTAGTATATTAACATTGTTAGAGGACTCAATGATTGCTCCCAGTTTGCAATTGACAACAAATCTGGTTAGTCACAAACCATCCAAGATTGTTTGAACTTCTGAAAAATAAATTCCAAACAGTAAGGGGCCCAGCACAGAACACTGTGGCACACCGCTGGTGAATCGTCTTTTATTAGAGATGAAGTCACCCACTTTAACAGTATTTGTCCTGTCAGTGAGCTAGTTGGCTACCCATCTGGTAATATAAGGGTTAACTTGCAATTGTTACAGTTTTTCTATAATACCAGAGTTAGGAATTGTGTGAAATGCCTTGGATAGGTCAAGATTGGTGAAATGCACTGTCATTCCCTCATCCTGGGCCGTGGTGACTTTCTCGAAGAAGTCAACCATGTTTAACAGGTATGATGTACCTTTAATGAATCCAAACTAGGTTACATCCAGAATTTGGAGATTACATATGTTCTTGTTAATAAGGTACATATTGATCTTTCCTTGGCCTTGCAGATGAGGCTAGTCAAGCTTATGTGCCTATAATTCCCAGGGTCTGTTGATGGCACCCCTTTGTGTGGAGGGATAACTGTTTCTGCCCTCCATTCTGCCAGAACATAGCCAGTTTGCAGGCTGTAGCTAAACAGGGATTCAAGTGAATCTGCTAGGTCATGTCAAGTTGTCTGAAAGGCAACTGGGTATGTTGGCTGGTCCCATTGATGCTGTGTTTTTGGCCTTGGAGAGAGCCAAGATGACCTGCTCTCATGAGATAATAGGCTGTGGATGGTGCAGATATACTTTGCAGGATGACTGGAGGAGACAGTTGGATGAAGTGCGCTCCAGATTTGTCAGTCAGCAGGTTGGTATTACCTCCAGTTGTGTAAGGGTGGTGCCATCCAGAACCAGTTCAGGGCATAGCTGGGTATTCCCTTTAAGATTTTGGACACAGTTAAAGAATTCCTTGTGATTATCCTTAGCTAGGGAGGCTATTTTCACTTTGTAATTAGCTCTGGAGGACTTGACAAGAACTCTAATTTGTTTGTATAAGCTAGAGAAAGATTTTTTTCTTCTGCTGAGCCTTTTCCATCTCATTCTTGGATATTAGTTTCTTTCTCTTGTTGTATAGCCTGTTGAAACTAGGGGCCCACCAGGATGGCTTGTTTTTTCAGCAAGACCTGGTTTTAATTCAGACAGGTACAGCTGATTCTATACAACTGTTTAAGTGGTTTTGCAGGGCATTGGTGTACACCTCTGCATAGGAGTCTGTGTTATCTGCATTTGAGGGAGCTTTGAAACTTCTTATACTATCACTTAGTAAGAGATAGTTTGTCTTTGAAAAATTCTTAAACATTTTTGAGCTTGATGGGGTATCTTGTCTTAAAATTGCATCAAACAAGACTGATTTATGATCCAATATGAACAGGGAGGACATTACACAAGGGGAGGGGGTGCAATGCTCTCCCATGATAGTCAGTATTATGTCCAGTACATTTGAGCCTCTTGAGGGTGTACTGACTAGCTGTTCCAGAGCATTTGCATTGACAAAGTCCAAGCACCTCTGACCCAGCATGTTTGTAGTCATGATGGTAGAATAATTAAACTCACCCAGGAGAAAGGTGCTGGGCTGTATGGCAAGTGACTCCACTACGTCCAGGTATGCTTTTCATCTTTCATGGTGGGGGACCTATATCTAACTATGATGTGGTAGGCGGTTGCCTATAGTTAAATGGACATGG
>NW_025048884.1:0-20000 GCF_019279795.1 Protopterus annectens | reverse complement strand
AGTTTGCTATATTCCTATCTATCTCTAAGAGAAATTAAGTTCTAAATAACTTACTTACAGAGCAAGGCAAAGTGCTGGTGATGTTGTCAGATCCAGAACAAAATACAAAATGCACTGACTTTTTCTCTGAGTTTTAAGTTAATACACATTACTGCTGAAACATCTCGGATTACATCATTCTGGTCACCTCTGCTTAAGTTTCCCAGGCTAGCAGGAACTTAAATTTTAACATGTCTCTGTTAGAAATATATATCTCTCAGAAGCTGTCAATTCTCTTAGAAGCTTGCCTGAAACTGAAAGTCATAAAACAATTACCTTGGTTACCTGTAACTACCTCTGTTTCCAGACAATAGAAAAAAGCCCCTAGCCTAGACATCCTCTCTCTTAGCTGAGATAAACTAACTTTATAACACATCATAAAACTCTTTACTTAACTTATTTTTTTGAGTTTTGCAAGTTAACTCTGTATGTCCCAATTTCTACTATGAAACCATACATTTGCATTGACATATATTTATACACATTTCTGTTCTTTTCCAGCAAGGTGCACTGTGGTTACAATCTTGAAGCTGAGTACAGAACATATAGTTTTCTTACATTTTTAAGGCAAGCATACAAATCATATTACTATTCAAAATGACATAGACTTATTTGCAAAATTCTATTTTGCTCGGCTGGCAGTGTCACATTTCTATATAAATCATATTAATATTTTCAAATGACATATACTTATTTACAAAATTCCAGCTAGATGGGCTGGCAGCATCTCAATTTATCACAGGGCTGTTTTGCATGAAATCAATTATTAAAAGAGTTCTGCAATAAATACACAAAATAGTATCAGTACCTGCATGAAGGTATATCTACTAAAGTCTGCTGTGCAATAAGTGTAGGTTCAGAGCTGTTTTGTAAGAAATGACTTATGACAACTGGTCTGCAATGACACATTGACCAATATCAGTGACACCAAGGTAAAATGTGTACAGCATGATTGTCTTGTTTTCACCATTGCATGTCAGCTACAAGCATTCAGGCTGTGAGGTATGGTGCTGCAGTCAGGTATAACAGTGTACTAGTTGTACACTGCAAATAATAACCCATAATCAGATTTTGTTTGTTGACATCACAGATATTTCAACACACTAGCAATGTATTGTGTTCACCTGAATTCTATGTAGTAATGTATACTTTGCCTAGTATCTCTGTCATGCTTGAATCTCCCACATGTATGTTCAACTATCACTGCAGTCAAGTATAAAACTTTACCACTATTAGTAGGTCATATTTTTGTGCCAGGTGAGCTCTAGGAAAATATCAGTCAGCCAGTAGGCAGCAGTGATTCAGTAGCTCAGTTTGCTAAACGCTATGTATGAAGTACATTTTTGCCACACACAGACCAGGGTTCGAATCCAGTGCTATGTAGATCTAAATATTACAGCATCAGTCATGTAGTGTTTACAGATATTCTCTATACAGCATCTACAGGTAAATGGGTGAAGTATCCCATATTATTAGTACATAATTGTCTGTTTACATGTCACAGCCTGTTACAATCATTATGTAGGTTTGACAAAGAGGAGGCTAAGGGATCGTATTTATGACCATCTATACGACATCCGTAGGCAGGATGAAACTAATGCGTTAGCTAGACATGTGAAAGCATGCCATACACACTCCTTTACTTTCAGAGTACTACAAATATTGTTAGTGAACAAGAGAGGAGGTGATAATGAGAATGCCCTAGCCAAGGCTGAGCTACATTGGATTTTGAAGCTAGCAGCGCACTTACCACCAGGGTTGAACAATTTTGTCTCCATCAAACCTGTGTTGGTTGAGAGAAAGTAGTACTATAAGCAGATGGCTATGTAAACAAGTTTTGAACAGAATGATTACTGCCCAGATGCAAATTATGTTTATAATAACAGGTTTTTTGTCATCTTGTCAGTTTGTTTACCTATAGCCCTGTTCAAGTTTTATGTTTTGGACGTAGTCATTTTTTATGATTGCAGTGCATCTAGATTGGTCCCACTATGCACACGGAATTGATTTACTCAATTAGGGGACATTATTGTCTTTGGCTATAGAGATGTATATATACATATTTTTTCTCCCTCCTGTTTGTATTCATATCTTTTAACTCAGTGACCTTTATGAATATATACCGTTTTAGTATAGTTTGAGGGTTTACATTGTAACAATCTGTCTTGGTTCCAGTACGCATTCAGACAGATGTTTATGTAGTGTACACAATGGGATTTGTTATTACATGATCCATTGTATTTTGGACCGTATAGGGATGTGTACCCCGGTATGTGCAGAACTTGATATTCACATTTGTAGTTTTAGTTTAATTCATTTGTTTTTCTGCACGCTTCTATATATATTTTTTATATATTTTTTGTATTTTTTGTATATGGTTCCTTTTGGTCATTTTTATTATGAAGGCACATTATTATGCTAGTGATTGGGTCTACTGTTGACACTTTTTCATTACCAATACAATCATGGTCATACGCTACAGCTTTTAGGGCATGAGAGTTGGTTAGTTACGTTATAGTGGTTAGCAGACATGTACCTGGTCAAGGAACATGATGCAGTTAGATGCGCACCCAGATGCTTGAAACTAGGTTTAGTAAGTTAGCGACACCTAGTGATGACGTTTTGGATAGTTCTTGGTTTACGTCAGTTATTTGGATAATTTTATGTTTGATTGAAAAGGATCATTATGGAGAACGCCGCATATTCACGCCAAATAGGGTTTGTTTTAACATTTGTTCTTGAGTCATTTATGGGATAGTGGACTCTTGGTTTTTATGTTTTTAAGTATCAAGGTACATGATCCGTTTTGTTTTTGATCACACGAGAGTATTAGATTTTGTAACAATTACGGAACTTTTAATTCTGCTTCTACTTACGCTTAAGAATGAGCATTCTTCTATTAATGCAAGGCGGAGAGCTTTTGCTTTAGTTTGGTGTCGCAAGAAAGGGTTACACTGTTTATGTTGGAATTACTTGCAATATATTGAAATGTATTGAAGCTGCTGTTAATAATCAATGTGTAATTAGGCTAATGGATTGATGAGCCCGCCAAAAAGTCTTGTATTTAAATGTGATGTATTTTTTGTAATTGTATCTGATGAAGCGTAGCTAGCACTACGCGAAAGCGCTCATTCTTTTTTGCAATAAAGTGTTTTGGATTTTTCATGGTGATTTTTCGATTGGAACCTGATAACTGTGATTTATATTGATCGTGGTGACTACTCTCACTCTTGTATCTACAATAGAAAAAAGCCCCTAGCCTAGACATCCTCTCTCTTAGCTGAGATAAACTAACTTTATAACACATCATAAAACTCTTTACTTAACTTATTTTTTTGAGTTTTGCAAGTTAACTCTGTATGTCCCAATTTCTACTATGAAACCATACATTTGCATTGACATATATTTATACACATTTCTGTTCTTTTCCAGCAAGGTGCACTGTGGTTACAATCTTGAAGCTGAGTACAGAACATATAGTTTTCTTACATTTTTAAGGCAAGCATACAAATCATATTACTATTCAAAATGACATAGACTTATTTGCAAAATTCTATTTTGCTCGGCTGGCAGTGTCACATTTCTATATAAATCATATTAATATTTTCAAATGACATATACTTATTTACAAAATTCCAGCTAGATGGGCTGGCAGCATCTCAATTTATCACAGGGCTGTTTTGCATGAAATCAATTATTAAAAGAGTTCTGCAATAAATACACAAAATAGTATCAGTACCTGCATGAAGGTATATCTACTAAAGTCTGCTGTGCAATAAGTGTAGGTTCAGAGCTGTTTTGTAAGAAATGACTTATGACAACTGGTCTGCAATGACACATTGACCAATAGCAGTGACACCAAGGTAAAATGTGTACAGCATGATTGTCTTGTTTTCACCATTGCATGTCAGCTACAAGCATTCAGGCTGTGAGGTATGGTGCTGCAGTCAGGTATAACAGTGTACTAGTTGTACACTGCAAATAATAACCCATAATCAGATTTTGTTTGTTGACATCACAGATATTTCAACACACTAGCAATGTATTGTGTACACCTGAATTCTATGTAGTAATGTATACTTTGCCTAGTATCTCTGTCATGCTTGAATGTCTCACATGTATTTTCAACTGTCACTGCAGTCAAGTATAAAACTTTACCACTATTAGTAGGTCATATTTTTTGTGCCAGGTGAGCTCTAGGAAAATATCAGTCAGCCAGTAGGCAGCAGTGATTCAGTAGCTCAGTTTGCTAAATGCTATGTATGAAGTACATTTTTGCCACACACAGACCAGGGTTCGAATCCAGTGCTATGTAGATCTAAATATTACAGCATCAGTCATGTAGTGTTTACAGATATTCTCTATACAGCATCTACAGGTAAATAGGTGAAGTATCCCATATTATTAGTACATAATTGTCTGTTTACATGTCACAGCCTGTTACAATCATTACCAGGAATGTGAAAATACAGCATAAAATACAGGAAATATGTGTAATAATAATAAAATAAAAGAAAAGAAATAAAATGTGTAAGCTTTGGTTAGGCTGTATGCCTGGAGTGTGTGTTAAAGGTTTCTGCAGTCAATTAATACATTTGATGCAAATTTCCTGTGCAGTCACTGCTACTGGGTTCTATCCCCATGCTGCCAAGCAAGGCATGATAGTTGTTTTCTGTCTGTACTGTACACATAACATGTCTCTCAAGTGTCACACTGTCATGGAATGTAATTACCATTGTGTAATCCCTCTATCACAGATATATTATCAACATGATTATTTAAATAGCAAAGTAACACTACATCAGCCCACAGTACACCTTGGTAGTTAAATAGGTACACCTGATGTGCAAGTGTTCTGTGTAGTTGTATAACTGCAGATGTTACTTCTTGGCCCATACTGTCCCATCTGGCTATATTGAGAGGTGTGTATGTGGTACAGCAACTATAGGGCATGTTTACAGATAAATAAAGTACAGTCCTATAGAGTAGATAGCAGTACTGTTGCCAACTATATAGCCTATAATGGTATTAATGGACTGAATTTCTCTCTCTCCCCACCCCTTATCTTCAAATATTGATTATTGTTATGCATTTGTCATGGCTTGCTATTAACATATGTTGTTATTATTACAGTGGTTGCATATTAGCAGATCATGCTAAATTACTTATTCTGTTGTCCATATGCCATAAATGCTACTGGCATGTTGTTAATATACTGACTGTTCTGTTATTCATTGTTGTGTTTCACATAATATGCATTGAAATGTAATGGTGTTATTTCCAATGTTCTGGCATGCTGTTATTACTATATATGGTTTTGTTCATAACTAATCTAAATGTATTGCTTTGCCTACATAACCACAGCACATCAGGTAGGCCATTTCCTGCTGATCTGTCTACCCTACCTCAGCTGGTCATGGTTTCAGGTCCCAGTATGTTTGGCACCCAAGCTGGTGGTACCCCCTATGCTGGTCCTGCACCACCTTCAGGTGGAAAAGTCTCAGGGCATGGGGCCCATCCACCACTGGGAGTGGTGGAGAAGGGGCAGTAGTCACTCAGGATTGACTACTGGCCATGGTGCACAAGATTGTTCATAGGAGCTATGAACGTCACCTGCGCTGAACTGAGGGCAGACTCAACAACTTGGTGAGGGCAGGTTGCCCTGGCACCCACCCAACAGCACAGCCACCTTCAGAGCAGTGAAGGAGCAGTGTGGCCTGCTCATGGGTGAAGACTTCAGTCACACTGCTGCCATCTGGAGGCACAAGCACTTTTGATTCCACAACACCCTCACCATCAAAGGTGTTTAGACCCCTCATATGTCAAACACCACCCCTGTCTGCTGTCTTGTCTGTCTTGTCTATCTGCAATTGCATCCTCACCTTTCCTTATTAAAAAAAAAAAAAAGGGCATCTGTCCCAGAAAAAAAAAATATATCACCCCATACATAGCTCTCCATTTGGCACACAACTCCACTGGACACAACTAATTTGTTCCAATTGGCTTGACAGCACATTTATTTTGTCCTCACCTCTCTCTGGTGTTTGAGAGTCCAAATTCATTCACAAATGCTGCACAGCTGTTGCTGTACAAGAAATGGAAAGCTATGGTTCTCCCCTACACCTGTCATGCACATCCCTACCTCCCTTTCACTCCATTGTAACCCCTTCTTGCTCCCATTTCACCACTGTGTTTTCACCCCCTTTTTCTTTTCCTTTTAATTTTTTAAAGAAAGTTTGCGTGGAGCTAAGTGAAGGGCCTTGATGTGGCATGATTCACCACACCATGCAAACCCACTTAAATTAGCTTTAATGTACCTTAATGATCTTATGTGTTTCTCATAGTGTTAGGCACATGTATAAAATCATTTTCCATGCCATGTTTCAAATCCATGCCCCTGTCAACTACGGCATACTGAACTAACCCACTAGGCCACACAGAGCTTAATTAAAGCAGACGCTTCCAGCAATACATAATGATTGCCACTGACAGACTGAAATCAAACCAAATGTGACAAATAGGATTGTACCTGGGACTCTGATGCAAAAATTCTCCAGTAAACAGCCAAATAAAGTACAATGGTAGTATGTGAGGCCTAGGATAGCAGGTACATGTTCCCTTTTACCTGCAAAATCTAAAACACACCTGCTAAGGTGTCAGTGGCAGAGTGCATATGCTCAAATGGGACACTACTTCAGAGCAGCTGCCTTTGAAAGTCATGCACATACTGATGAATGCAGACGTGTGTCACAACCTGTATATCAGCAGATATATCCAGCAAATAACCTGATGCAGCCCTGCCTTAATAGTTCAGTCTGTTAAATGGCTTACATACAGAACATTTTGCTACACACAGTCCTGCATTCAAATCCAGTGTGTTGCACTTCAATTACATTGTTGTGAACACAGCAAGTAATGACTGAGTCATGCAATTTTAATCCCCATAGGTTACTGCTACTGAATTATCCGCTACCCAGTTTTGCAAGTCACAGGCCTGCAGGTAGGGACATACTGCACATATTCATATAGCCTAACTATATCTCGCCTACTACTCTGCTATTGGCAATGTTGCATAACAGATGTACCTTAAGCACATGCCTTGATTGGACTGAAATGGGTACTCTTACCCTGGATCTGCTGTAATGACAGGGCTGCCACAACTGCCACAGTTACATGTACAGCTTGCAGGCCTCTAAAGGGTTCAACCCCCCCCCCCCAATTGGTTCCTAGGCTGCAACAGCAGCTGCAGCCTGGACCATACACTACTGTATCTTAAGGTAGCTGCTACAGACTGACCATACCTCCCAACCCCCTATAACAAGGGATCTGGACACAACCATATATAAAGGGGGTCAAAGGCCTAGAGATAGGCACATTTTTCACAGTTTGACCCCCGCAAAGATAGTAAGTTGATAGAATAGCAGCTACTGCACTGCCATGCATATTCTGATTGGTATGAAATGTGACACTCACATGTCACTCTCCCTTTTCTGAACTCAACGCAAAATGTTTGCCAGTGACCTGCCAGATGATCACACTGTCATGGGACATTGACCAAACATATGAGGCAAAACTGTGGACATACTTCTCTGTGATGCTGTAGTGTCCACACCTTAGTAATGCCCATCTCAAAAACCAAGAAAGGGGCCAAGGCCTACTTGAAGGCCTTATATATTGCACTGTGGTGACATGTCATTGGCTAATGATAGTGCAATTCAGTTGTTTTTGATGCAATTAGCAATTCTGAGCCACAGAGTGGTGTACAAGAAATTACTTGTTAATGAGCATTGCCTACAAAAGACAAGCAACCGCTTATGAGGAACAGGTCTGTATGTGTTTTTTTCATACAGACAGTGTATGTGCAAAGCATTTGCAAAGGAACACTTCAAAAAAGGAATATATCACTCTACCAGGTATACACTAAATTTCACTATAAAATGGGATGCAGATGGGAGGATGGAGGTGTGGGGAATAGGGATTACAAGAGTAGGCTTGTATTAGATCTGTGATAATGACATGTCAGTGATACTCTGCTGTCCAGTGCCTACATGCATGCCTCTCAGTTGTCCCTGTTTTGAATCACATCTCTGCTCTTTCCCTGTCCATCCCTCCTACAATAGTTGGCTGTTGTAGTAAATATAGTGGATTACATGTAAGACATAGTGACACTAAGTAAGGGTGTACACTCCTGCAACATCAAATTATGTACTGTAATTCACCTCATCTCAGTCTGTCAGTGTCCCACACATAAATAGTGCTAACATTGTAAAATTGTCCCTGAATGTCCATGATATACCCTGGTTAAGTCCCTGTGTCGGGGACATTCATCCCTGTCTGACTGAAAGTTATGCTTAACATAACTCTCAACCTGCTACAGTAAGAAATCAGGACAAAGCCATATTTAATGGAGGAACAAAGGCTCTAACTCAGTGAAAGAGTATACATATTGGCCCTACAAAGTAAGAATGTAATTAGAGTAACAGATAATACTGTAGCATAAGTGTTGTCTGAGTGGTTTGATGACAGTTAGATTCTGTGTTAGTTTTCTGACAGCAACCATCAATCAGTGGTCAACCATTTCTCAGACATCCACAAGTTTGTGCAACAAAGACCACATCTATGAGGCAGACATGGTGATATTCTGCAAACATCTGCATAGTTGGCAGGTATGATTCCTAAAGGGAACATATACAACAGCAGGTTTGCATTTCTGTCTGTCATTGTGGCACACTGGTGTGGCTGGACATTCCCCATATAGTTGTTGGAATAGCACACTGTTATTTGTCTGACAGTAGCTGTATCACATATTAGTGGGGATTTGCCCATAGGGGACACACCACAGTACACTGCACTGATGGCCGTAGAGACATACAGCAGAATCTGTCACAACAGACAGGGACATTACCCAGTATTGCTACTATCCTGGTGATAGCCACACATGTACTGTGTTGCCAAACTGTGGGGTATGATGTGTGAGGGAACAGTGGATAGTGCAGGCCATTATGGTTGTGTAGGGTCTGTACACAGTGGACATTCATGTATCTGGTCCTGTAATGCGTTCCCCTCTTGTAGTCTTACATGAACTGTGTATTGATGGAGACATCCTCCATTTTCATCTACAGAAAATGACACTATACTGGATGCCCTCAAACTCAACTATCACATCCTGCTTTCAAGGGGTCACCACAATCAGAACAGCAAGCAGCATTGTGGGCTGACCTTGTGAAGGCTGTTAATCATATTGGCCAACAGGACCTACAAGCAGGTTCAACACCGTGCCACAGACATGGTCAATGCCATATATCAAAGGGCAGCTGCTGTTGCCAGGGATTGTGCTGCCACTGGTGCAAGGCCTGCAACAGAACCACTCTTAGCCACAGTGGAATTCCTGGTGAACCTAGGATCAAGCAAGAGCTCGCAGTGAACCATCACACCATACATCCTGGAGGTGGGTGCCACAGCGTCCACATCAGGGGAGCGTGTCAGGTCTATCTGCATTGTGGGGGGGGGGTTGGCTTTTTCCCACAGTTGTGCACACATACTCATAGTGTCAGCAGTATAGCCAGTATCATATTAGCTACTGTACATTTTATTAGTATTCTTTAATTATTTATTGTCATTTGTTAACCGGGTTAGTCCAACTCAGCTAAGGGCCTGTTTTCAGTAGAGACCCGAGGAAAAAAGCTCCAGATACAATTACAGTCAATCAAGAAAAACAAAAAAAACCCACTACAATAAGTACAAAGACAAGAACTATTACATACAATTGAAATTGACTATAGAATACATTTATACACAGTTTAAAAAAATCAATCACAATAAAAACAAGGATAAGTCATATACATCAGTATTTACAAGAACCAATATATAGATGTACTGAAATAGGAGTGTTAGTAAAAAGAAGAAAGAAACAGTGGATAAAAAGAAAGAAAAGGGGGAAAGAAAAAGAGAATAAGAAGAGAGGAAATAATTAGGATAATCAAAAGTAGAATTAAGAAGAAAGCAATTATATATCAGGTTGGAGTTTAGCATGGACAGGACCAGGTCTTTTGTAGGTAGTGTTTGTGTTTTAGTTTGAATTGTAGCTTATGGGGGATACTTCTAATCTTAAGTGGAAGGGAGTTCCAGGTTTGAGCAACAGAGTATTTATATAGGGACTTATCGATATTTTTTGACGGTTTGTATATGTCGAGGAAATGTTTGTCAGATGTGCAAAGTTGACGTTGAGGATTATATTAAGATACAATATTAGAGATAGACAGACAGGAGGTGGAATTATAGAGAATTCAGTGTATAATATGCAGTTGTTACAGAAGTAGTTGTTTAGGGAATTCAGGCCATTGTAGTGACTTAAGAACAAGGCAGTGGTGGGATTTGTAGGAGAGATTAGAGACATATCTAGCTATTTTATTGTAAGTTTGCTGTAATTTGGAAAGAAGTGATGACTGAAGGTTGGTAAGGACGGGATCTGCATACAGAAGACAAGGTAATAGGAGAGACTGAGCAAGGGAGGGTTTGGTGGAGTGTGTAAGTAGTTTATGATTATGGTACAGGTGTTTTTTTATGCACTGATTGATATGTATGTTGAATTTTAGTTCGTCATCAATCATGACACCAAGTAATTTAGTATGGGGTTCTGGTCTGATGATAGTATTGTTAAGGGAGGTAATAGAGAAAGTGGATTTATATTGTGTAGGTTGATTGGGAAGGAAAAGTAAAAGTTTAGTTTTTCTAAGATTTAGTATTAGTTGATTATCAATGAGGCAGGTTTTGATGGAAGCAAAGGTGTCTTGGGTAACAGCAAGGAGTTCTGTAATGATGTGGGTGGTGGTAATAAGGGTGGAGTCATCGGCATATTGTAACAATGTGGAGAGGTTGGTAGCAGAGGATAACGTATTAGTAAAAATACTGAACAAGAGAGGATCCAGGTAGAGCCTTGAGGGACACCGGTGTTGACAGGAAGAAATAGGGAGGTGTCATTTTGCCAGTGTATGGATTGTTTTCTATTACATAAGTAGCTAGAGAACCATTTTATAGAGGTGGCGGAGAGATGGAGGTCATGAAGTTTAGTTAACAGTCTACAGTTTGAGGTGGTATCAAATGCTTTGGAGAGGTCAAGGAATAAACATTAGACTAGTAGGTTGTTGTCTTGGACTTCTGCTACTGTTTGTGTGAAAGAGAGTATGGCTGTTGATGTGCTCTGGTGGGTCTAAAGCTATGTTGGTGGGTGTAAGAAGGTTATTATCAAGCATGTGTTTAATAAGCTGAGTGTGGGCATACTTTTCTAGAATCTTGGAATGGGGGGATAGTATAGCAATGAGGTGATAGTTAGATGGATCAGTGGAGTTCCCTCCTTTGTGAAGCGGGATAGTGTAGAAGGATTTCCATAATTCTGGGACAAGAGCTTCAGTAATAGAGTGATTTATATGAATTGAGACAGGGTAAGTGATAGAATTAGCAGCAATTTTAAGAAAGTAGGGAGGTAAATTGTCAACAGAGGGAGAGCAGAGCTTGAGTTTGTTCAATTGAGATTTGATGAAGGCAGTGAGAACTGGTTGTAAGGAGAATGTATTGGAGGAAGAAGGACTGGATATAAAGGTAGAGAAGAGGCAGTAGTAGAAGTTCGAGTTAGTCTTTGGATTGTTTCTATAAAGTAATTATTTTAAAGAGGTGCATTCTCTGAGGCAGTATTGAGAGGGAAAGGGGTTAGGGGTAGGAGGGTTTGCAGAGTGAGGGATTTTATTAACTGCAGACCAAATATTGTGGGGGCTGGGGGTTGTGGGTCACTCTGGTTGGAGTCAAAGAAAGTTTTTTATCTTTTATGACTAGTTTTTTACACTTATTTCTAAGTTCTTTACAATGCTGTAGTAAGGGAGGAGTTTTATTTTTGACCCAAGTTTTACAGGCAGTATCCATCTGATGCATGGTAAAGCATGTTTGCTTAGTTAACCAGGTGGTGCATTTTGATTTTTCCCTGATTTTTCTGGAAGGTGCCATGGAGATTAACACATCTAGGAATAACCTATTGAAAGTAGTTACAGCATCACTGAGGGGAAGGTTATTTAGGAAGGACCAATTTATGTTGGACAATGTAGAGTTGAACTTGTCTGGATTGAAATTAATCAGCTTTTGAGATTCCCTGTGAAGGTGTTCTTTGGGTGAGTGTTGGGAATATCTATGGATGTAGCTATGGGAATGGTCACTTAGGGAGTTAAGGAGAGTTCCAGGATTATGGTAGAGACTGGGATCAGAAGTAAGGATCCAGTCTATTATATATCCTGAGATAGAGTTTTTATTGTTCCTGGTAGGGGAAGATAGTTGGTGGAAGCCATACAGATTGAGACTGTGAGTAGGAGATGAGGAAGAAAGCGAGGCCCAAACTATGTTAACATCACCAAGTATAATGGTTTTGTAGGGAATGTTTTGGGTGATCCACGAGAGAAAGTTTTCAAGAACAGTGATGTTGTCACTGGGGGGGTGTAGATGGATACAAAAGCAATTTTTATAGGGGTTAAGATGACAGTTTACAATTAGTATTTCTGCAGGAGCAAAGCAAGGAAAGGATGGTGAGAGTGGAGAGAGAAAGTTTGTTTGAGAAGAGGATGGTAACATCTCCATCTCTTTTATTTGTTCGGTTTGCACAGAAGATATTGTAGCCTGGGGAAGAATTTCTGAGTTAGAGATATGAGGTTTTAACCAGGTTTCTAAGAGGGTTATGATATGGGGGCTCCATGAGTGCAATTTTGTAGTTTCGTTAACTATGCTTTGGATACTGAGATATTAAAAGGTTAGGGATTTAGGTGATGGACAGTGGACTTGGGGCAGTGTTGGAAGAGGTGTGGAAGGAGGTATAGGCTTATGAAAGGTAGAGATAGGTGGTCCAGGGTTAGGGTGGATGTCAGCATCCAGGAGGAGTGTATTAAGCAGCAAGGAGAGTAGGTTTAGAGTACAGGGAGTTCTGTGTTTTATACAAGTGGAAAGTGAAACATTAGGATATATCTTGACTGAAAAGAGGCAGGTGGGAGAGCTTGAAAATAGGTGAGGAGAGATTAGAAGTGTATAGGGGTAGATATGTGGGTAGTGGCAGATAGAGAAAGTTGGTGTTGGTGTTATGTAAAGCAGTGGTATGTGGTGAGATGCCGACAATGATAGTAGGAGGAGAAGGGGGATCATAAGGTAGTAAGGAGACATAGTAGTGGAAAAACTGGGTGACTATTAGTAAGGCATATAATGTCTAAATGAGAAGTAGCTGAGTAACAGAGAAGAGACAGGGCAGATGATGGGAGAAGCAGAAGTATGGTAGGAGGAGTTGATGGCAGATGGAAGGGAGGGGGAAATTTGAGTGGATAAGGGGATTGGGCAGAAAGAGGTGTAAATCTAATGAAAGTGTTGGTGGGCGGGAATGAGGGTAGGGTAGGGGAGTGGAGTGAGTCCAAGTGTAGCAAGGGTGAATGTAGAGGTCTATATTATATATTCGAAGCAGCAAAATTCGGAACCTCATATGTTCGACAACATATGAGCGGAACTTGAAACCTCGAAAATATAATAAAAAAGTAAAAAAAAACTTACCTTAGCACTCTGAGCAGGGGATCAAGCCCCCCTGCACCCCTCACACCCCTCTACTTAAATATATCAACTCCAAGACCGCACTTCAGTGCAGAAAGGGAAATTTTCCCATTCTGCATGTACAGAAGCATTGCCTTTCACTTTCGAACTTTTCAAAGTTCGATCATATGGTGTTGACCATGACATTCGAACTTTGAAACGTTCGGCAATTTAATAGGGACCTGAATGGAGTGGGTCTACCTGGCAGGGAGAAGCACAACAGGAAATAAAAACAATCAGTAAAGGTAAGTAAGTGAGCAGGTAATTTTGGGGGACCCTATGTTGGCTGGTACAGGGAAAAGCAGATACAATGTAGGGTGTTCATGGTAGAAGAAAATGTTCTTTGTACTGACAGACACTACCTAGCGTACAAGGTAAGAGCACTACTAAAGCCAATTGTTGTGCCAGTAAAGTTTATATATGGATATGCATACATATTACCTTGCAACACTACAACATTTAGTGTTGCTGACAATACTCACCTTCTCATAGGTCCATCAGATGTGGCTGGAGTTCATGGTCCTGAACATGATAAGTGTGATACTGTTGTTTTCCAGATCATATATACCTTATGAATACTAAGGGCTGTCATTTTGCCTTATGCATAGTTGTATATTCCAGTTTGAAGTAGTTAACTACAGTGCATAGCCTAGGGAATGACAGGTGTGTATTTGTACATTTGCACTTATAGTTATGAGCAACTATGCAGCCTCCTGTACATGAGGCAATTACTCCAAGATGCTCATTCAAACACCATAGAGAGAAGGTCCATACCTGAGGCAGTGCTACTACAACTGACATATCATTGTCAAGATAGGTGTACTGGGTTTTATGTACAGTTCTGTCACATACACTGCCATATTGCATACATCACAGTGTATTGTACTGGCAACATTATCCGGCTGTAGCTGACGTGCATGTTATACAGGGCTTGGGTTGCCTGTGTATGTTGTTGTAAGTGTGTGTGTTGTGCATGGGATCAGAGATGAGAAGATGTGGGATATGTAATGCAGTTGTGGATGCACATCTGTATGGGTCTGTATGGATTACCATACATAATAGTGCAGGTGATAATATACAGCTTTTGCCTTGCTTCTCACAGGTGAACAGGGGGTTTGGAGTCTGTCCCCTTCACAACCTGATGTCAGTTTCTTATCAAACTCTGATGATGATGGTGGCCATAGTGAGGCCCAGGTGGGGTTGTTTGTGGCTGAATCTGTCCCAAAGTTTGACATCCCTCTTCTGCCCCCATTGTCCCTGCAGAGAGTCAGTATGCCCACACATACCCAGTCACCAGAGGCCACAGATATTGGACAGTCAGAGGGTGGTGAAATAGTACAGAACAGTGTGAGAACTATGGCATCACTGAGTGTAGACACTGGCCATAGCCAAAGAGCTACTGAGGTCCCACACAGGCAGATTGACAGGGTTGCTTAAAGGAGGATGACTGCTGCCCATCCACCTCCTTTTGTAGGTGTCGCATAGCGTGTCACTCCCTGCATGTTCAGGCTGTCATGGAGGCACAGGTATGAGCTGAACTCAATACCAGACAGATGCTAAAGGTTATGGATGCCGCACAGTCTGACATCAGTGACTGCCTCCACTGCATTGGTGATGCCATGGAATGTTTCACTGATGTATTGGACAGTCAGTGAGCTGACACAGTGTCTATCTTTGAGTACACGTTGTCTGTGCTGTAACATGTGGTTGGGGTTGGGCGTCAGACACATGGATGTAGGTCAGCAACACCATCTACTGGGAGTCCACATGGCTGTACACACTCACGTTCTTGTACCTCCAGTGATACACAGGGAGTTGTGCTGTCCACACCATGACATGGAAGACCATGGGCAAGTGGTCCTGGGTGGTCCTGTGGGGGACACAGGTCCAGCAGACAGCAGTCACTGTCAGGTACTAGGACTGCATCTGACCTAGGGCAGGGTGCTGCTCGTGCTACTCCTGGTGAAGCCAATTCCCGTGTTCATGACCGGAGACAGTGAACTGTCCACTCTACCATGTATGGTCCATAGGTGTTCACCATACACATGTGTAGGGCTAGCACTGGGCTTGACTGTGTGCATGCACGTCACCTACAGACACACACAGCACCTCTCCATGGTCCATGTAACCAGCACCCCTTTCTGACTCACGCTTATGCTATCAACTGTTTGGCACTGCCTAGGCTTCTAGCACCCCCACACTACACCCTAGGCATGTGATGATACCTATGCCACATCTCTGCCATCCATGCCATTGATCCAGGGACCTGCATATATGTGTCTGTTGCACAGGGTGACTATATAACTTTACATGTGTTTGTGTAGTGCAGTAGTGGTATGCCATGGCAAGTGTTGTGGGCCACAGCAGGTACATATGCTGGCATGTGTCAGGACTACACATCAAACATTGTGTATCTTTGTTGCCTGATGGTACACTAGTAGTAGTATTACAGAATGACAGGCGTCTCATGGACCTGTGCATGTTTTTGTCCCAGGAGTCTGACTTGTTCAACTATGGACACATGGTGGCAATGCAGCAGCAAAGGATAGCAAGGCAGCACAGCAGAGATATGACATCAGAAACATATGACAGTATATGTGCATGGCTCCCTAGGTGCATATGTGTAGAACAATGTGTCAGGGACCATAGGGACAGTCAGCACCATCATACTTTCATAACCTGTGATGCACTCTACTACCTTTGATACATGTCACCTGGGTATTCTGCACAGATAACTGTAGTTGGTGGTGAACATCAATTATGCTTATGTAGTGGAGGGCAATTTAGAGCCAGCAGCTAGTCACAGGGCCATAAAATGCATAAACAATGCACAGGGGTAGGCCATATGGGCATGGCTCTTGTGCTGTCAGGGGATATATTTACACATGCACACACGTTGGATGCTGTGAGATTGAACCCCCTACCTATCCAGTAGTACACACTATAGCTCACAGCATTTATCATGTGTGCCATGCTGATTATGTGATAATACAGTGTCATCCAGTGCTCCTAAGGTAGATGACATCAGCAGGCCTTCTAACTGAGGGCAATGTTGAGATCAGCAGCTAGTCAGTGGGCATAAAATGCATAACCATTACACAGAGATAGCCCATAAGGGCTTGTCTGAAGTGCTGTATGAGGATATATTTGCACACACACAGAAGTAAAATGCTGTGAGATTAGAACCCCTGCCTATTTAGTATTACACACTATAGCTTGTAGCACTTATCACATGTGCCACACTGTTTATCTGATAACACATTGTCAGCCAGTGCTCATAAGGAAGATGCTATCAGCAGGCCTTGTAATGGAGGCCAATGTTGAGGCCACCAGATAGTCAGTGGGCATAAAATGCATAACCATTGCATAGAGATAGCCTATAGGGGCTTGACTGAAGTGCTGCATGGGAATATATTTATGCAAACACACAAGTTGGATGCTGTCAGATTAGAACCCCTACCTATCTAGTCATGCACACTATAGCTTGCAGTACTTATCACCTGCACTACAGTGTTCATCTGCTGTTAGATTGTCAGCCAGTGCTCTTAAGGTGGATGCCTCCCACAGGCCTTGTAGAGGAGGGAATTTAGAGGCCAGCAGCCAGTCACGGGGCCATAAAATGCATACTATTGCACAAAGACAGCCCATTTGGACATGCTCATAGTGTTGTGATGGAATATATTTATACACATACACAGAGCTGGAGGATGTGAAATTAGAACTCCTACCTATCTAGTATTATACCCTACAGCTCACAGTACCTATCACATGCACCACGGGTTATGTCTGTTATATATGTTGATCCAGGCACAGTACTTGTGGTGTATGCAAAGTGGACTTGTGTTAGACATTGTGTGCAGCCTGCAGAGTGATACTGCTTGGTACTGTTATTGTATCTAGTGTCCTACAGGTGGGGTACCTTGTAATATCCCTGCTATGTGTGTACACTTAACAGTCTGGCCATATGTGGCTGTTTGCAGTTTGACAGGCAGACATGTGGCCAGGGACAATATAGCCTGTCCAAGGAATGGGTTGCACAAATTGTACATTACACCAATTGCATATCTATGTCTGTCTGCAGTGTGACAGCCCACAGGCTCAGGACTCTGTGGGTGAGTGGATTATGTACTGTTGCAGCCTTGGTCTAGTGCCATTGGACAACTGTTGTGATGTGTATGTGCAGATAACCCCAGCATTCAGCAGTATGTGGGAACATTCATACATCCCGGCCCATATCTATATCAATGTGTATAACAGGGTTGTCTCCTTAAATGTAGTTGTGTGTCGATAATGTAAATATGTTATGTTGAAGTATGTGGGAGTCTATGTATCAGTGTACTTTATATAGCTATATATACTTCTTGTTATTTTATATATATATATATATATATATATATATATATATATATATATATATATATATGTGTGTGTGTGTGTGTGTGTGTGTGCCACATACTGATACAGACACTAATCAAGCATGATGGGGTTAGGGATGAACAGATATATATATGTAGCTGTATGTATGGACATATTTCCGCATAGCAGGTCTTTGTGCGACAGAGGCCACAGACTTGGGCTCAAGTTAACTAAGTGTAGGAGCATGCCCAGTGTGATTGTCAGTACTTACAAGGTGACTCCAGGCTAAAGCTACCTGTACTCCAGTCCAGGATTATTGTGTGCTGCAAGCGGGTCTATATTATAAGATCGACAGCTGAAAACATTGAATACCATATGGTCGACACCATATGGTTGATGTCTTCAAACATTGAACTTATAAAAACAACAAAAAAGAAAAAAGAAAAAAGTACCCTAACAGATTTAAGCAGGGGGGCAAAACCCCTGCACCCTTCATGTGGAGGGGGCTGTGCCCCCCACACCCCCATTACTTAAATATACCAACTCCGAGACCACACTACATTGCAGTAAATGGAAATCTCCCCTTACGGAGATTTCCATTTACACGTTTGATGTTGTGCGCTTTCGCTATTCTCGTGTTGATAATATCAGCTTCGATATTGTCGGCTTTTAAGAATATAATATAGGCCCGCTGCATGCCACTGGCTGATGCACCTGTTACCACAGTACTGCAGTTGCCTGATATTGTCCAAGGCATTCCCCGGCTGTTTGCTGACCTTAATATGTGACTCGAACTTCAGAACTGTAGAGAGCTTCACAGACTGTCTAGACTCTTGCCACATATTTTTGGCAAGTTTCACATAACATTGTTGTTTTGTGGCAAATTAATATCAAATCAGTGAATATTGAAGTAAATAAATAATGACAAATATTTGAGTTTCAGACTCCATGCACAGCAGGAGAGTCATGTGAATATAGGACCTGTTATTCTATCCACATTCTACATTTGTAGGAGTAAATATTTAAAACCTGTCCCAAGTTGTGGGCCTTGATCCCACTTTTATTCACTTTATTTGGCCAGCTTTCCTGCTGTAAGAAGTTGAGAGGTATGATGTGACTGGGGTATATGGTGAAACACCTCACACACAGGGTGACAGTCTGCATACCTCTCCCTGTACATATTTTTTTGCAGAATGTCCAGCATTTTGCCCCATAGCTCTGCTGTGTTACTCATAAAGTTGTGGTTTCCTGGTGCTATACTGTACATTGGTCGCTGAATTGGTGTATGTACTGACTCATTTAACTGATGGCCTGTACATCCTGCAGCTAATCTGACCTGTTGCAGCCTGCTGTTATACTAGCCACTTGCTAGGTTACTCTGAGCATGTATAATGTCTGTCTGTAGGTATGACCCTTTGTTCCCCCATTGACTCTGGCTTTGCCCAGCTTTCTTGCAGTAACATATTTAGGGGTTATGACAGTCTGTGGGATTATCACCATATGAGTACCGTACATGCAAAAGATAGTGGAAGCTGACAGATTTGAACCATCAGCACCCTCACACATGCTATTGTCCCTGGCCCACTGAGCCACACCAGCTGCCAGACAAGGAGGTTTCCTTCTTCACACAATTAACAAGATAGAGGAATTGTCTGGTCTGCTGGCATATCATTGCAGACTTACTGTTACAGCAGTTGTATGGCAGCACTGATGTGTTTGGGGTGGGGGATGACCAACCTATGCTCTGCTGGCATAGACAGTCGTGCAACTGTCCTGTGACACTACTGTTTGGCATCCCCCTTGACTATTGTCATGGAGTTTCCGCCATGTGGCCTAGTGACTATTGTGGGGCACATACTAGTGACCAAAGTGGCTGTTAGTTCTGCAGAAGTAGCACAGTATCCCACTATACATCTCTGCAAGTATCACAGTAGCTTACTATATATAGCCCACTATATTCCCTTGCATACATGTGGCAGGTCCATGCATATGCAGTACCT
>NW_025048883.1:82500-89899 GCF_019279795.1 Protopterus annectens | reverse complement strand
ATATATATATGTATATATATATATATATATATATGTATGTATATATATATATATATATATATATATATATATATATATATATATGTATATATATATATATGTATATATATATGTATATATATATATATATATGTATATATATATATATGTATATATATATATATATATATATATATATGTATGTATATATATATACATATATATGTATTTATATATATATATATATATATATATATATATATATATATATATATATATATATATACATATTTAAATCCACAAGACTGTTTGTATATTGTTCTGAGGAAGTCAATTTTACTTTGATGAAAGCGGTTAACCTGAAAAATAAACTTGTGTATATTAGTCCTACTGGTGAATTTGTGGTTTTTATTTTTTATTTTCTCCAGTTTGCTACATTTATTTGATATCTTTTATATATGCCAACTGCCAGGAATGTTTGAGGTGCTACATATAAAAGGCAGGTGGAGCACCAAATTACTTCCAAGTATATTTATGCCCAGCAGGCAGACAAGGGCCATGAGCATTTGAACTAGGAAATAAAAGGAAAAAATTAACTATATACAAAAGGGCGCAATTAAATCCACCCTGGTAACTACAAGTAGAGTAACACAAAACATAGGGGGCTCGAGAAAGGGATGGCTACTACAAAGTTGATCCATTAAAACACTTACTGTTGTGGTAAGTTAAACTGTACTATGTTCATACAAGGATCACTGCTGTAGCAGCCGAAACTATTAAGGTAGAGTCCATTAACCTAGAAAGAAGAAAAAGGGGAGAAGGCCAATAACTAAGACTCAAGAACCCCTGGAGAATGGTCCAGGCAAAGCCATTTCTGGATCTGGAAAAGGAATCCAGCTTGTAGTGTTCTATAAAAATGTGAAGCAAGGACTGAGTTGCCTACTATGTACTACTTCTAGAGTCCACCTATTTTCAAAAAGCCACCAAAGGAGCCAATGCCCTTGTGAAATGGGCTGCAACAACCATATAGGAATAGTGAGCTTAATCGCAGGCTGTCCCATTCCTCTTACCTTCATAGGAGACGAACAGCTGTTCTGCTTTTCTGAATGATTGAGTTTTGTCTAGGTAGGATCTCAGCTGCCTATGTACATCTAGAGAGTGAAGAATTATTTCTCCTTCATGTTTTGGATTAGGAAAATGACTGGGTGATTAAGGTCTAGTTTACAGTACACCCAAATGAATTTAGGTACACAGGTACTATTTGCTGTCAAAGAAACCCAGCAACTATGAAAAATAAGGTAGGGTGGACTCACCATAAGTGCCCGTCACTCAGATACTCTCCTAGCAGATGTTAGAGCAGTAAATAAAATAGTATTCCATGTTATGTACCTCAAATTAGCCTCAAAGGTTGGTTCAAATAGAGACAAAGTAAGTTTTTCAAGCAAAATACTGAGATCCCAAGGACTGGGCTACCTATTTTCAAGGTGGGCGAGTATGTAATTCACCTTTCAGCAGCTGTTTAACTTGAACATCGTTAGGAAAAAGAGAACCTATAAGCAAATAAGCAGAAAAAGCTGATGTGTACCTTGATAGAAGAGTACAACAAACCCTGGACAGTAACTCACACCGGTAATCAAGAACCAGAGGCATCCTGGCATTAAAAGGGTCCTGGTTCTTCACAGGCATGAACTAGAAAATCTTTTCCACTTGCCTATATATAGGTTTATAGGTTGGTACTAGGCTATTGGCCCTAGGGCCTATACAAGCCCTAGCCATAGCAATTGCCTGGATATTTCTTCCCACAATATTTACTTCCCTGGACCCATGTCTAGCAGGGCGACTGACGTGATCCCCGGTGTGAATTTCCTATCTCCCATCCAATCATCAAAGTTCCTTTTGAAGAGGGCCAAAAAGGTGCTCTGCTTGACATTTATGGGCAGTCTATTCCAGAGTCTGGGGAGACTCTGGGTCAGGAACCTATCCCTCCAGCATGTTTTGTTCATTGTGATGACAAGGTTTAGATCCCTGGAGCATGTGGCTCTGAGGGATTGGGATTTTTTTTAAGTGGAGCATGTCCAACAGCTCAGGGTTTGACATGGCCTTGTATGTTAAGCAGAGATCACCTCTGAGTAGACGATATGTCACAGAGTATAGCTGGAGTTTTTTAGATGGTCAGCATAGGGTATATGATTTTGTACTAGTAGGAAATTCTGCCTCCTTTAATGCCTGCTGTGTATCCTTGGAAAAGATGATGCCTAAAAGTTATCAAGATTATATCATCCAGGCAAGTTAACTGAAGGGTTTCCGGATTGAAGTGTTAACAACCCCCCCAATTTGAAGATCAAATAAAAAAAAAAAAAAAAGGTATACTAATAAATAATGATTTAACCCCCCTAAAAAAAGAAGTTTTGTCTTACCATAATGTTCCATCTGTGTTGTCGATCTTCACATATCCTTGACAGTTGGTTTGGTTCCGAACCTCAGAACTGACTCTGCCATTATTCAAAAAACTTTTGAACTCAACTCTACCCATAATGCTTCTCACCAAATTACCTCAGATCGAGTTTGCATAAAAGTGTCAGACAACTGCCATATGTAAAGAGAGATAAAAGGGAGACCTTATCTGAATCCATTGAAGAGGACCCATGTCACAAAGGAAATCCGATCCACCATAAGAAAAAGGAGACGGGGGAAAGAGGGTGGGTATATCAAGGATATGTGAAGATCAACAACACAGACAGAATGTTGTAGTAAGACATAACTTTTGTCTGATGTTGTCAATCTTCACACAGTCCTTGACAGTGGGACAGAATCCCTAGCAATCTGAATCTTGGCAGGTCTCACGGAAGAATATTCTTGAGGACCATTGAACTGAAGGAAGCCCCTCCCCTACACACCAGATCCAATTTGTAATAAGGAAAGAAAATATGTGGAGAAGTCCATGTA
Organism: Protopterus annectens; assembly: GCF_019279795.1. Taxonomy (NCBI): domain Eukaryota; kingdom Metazoa; phylum Chordata; order Ceratodontiformes; family Protopteridae; genus Protopterus; species Protopterus annectens. The sequence continues at coordinate 86,974 of NW_025048883.1, read as the reverse complement.
GCCGCTGCACAAATATCTAAGGAAACCCTGGCATGAAAATCTGCAGATGCAGCTACTGCTCTGGTGGAATGTGCCTTAACAGGCCTTTATAGCAGTATATCCCTCTTCTTATAAACAAAGGTAATACAGTCCTTTAGCTACTTATCCAGAATGATGTTAGTAACTGGTTTTCCTTTTACCAATGAAGAAAAGGAAACAACTGATCTGATTTTCTGAATTCTTTTGACCTGTGCAAATAGAAAAGGAGTTATCTATGAACATCCAATAAATGAAGGTAGCATTCACCTTTGTTAGAAATATTTTGGAAAAAGATTGGAAGAAGAATAGTTTGGTTCAGATTGGTTTTGGAAGCTACTTTGGGCAGAAAGGGTGGGCTAGTTCTCAAGGAAACCTTGTCTATGAAAAATTATATGAAAAGCCTTATAGGATAAAGCTTGAATCTCTGAAATTCTCCTTGCTGAGGTGATGGCCACCAGAAACAACATTTTCCAAGACAGGAACTTTAGATCACATCTGTCCAAAGGTTCAAAGTGGGGCTAAATTATAGATTGGAGAACTAAGTTTAGGTCCCAAGGTGCAGATGGTTTCTTATATGGAGTTCTGAACATCATAGATCCCTTCAAATAGGCTTTGTGAAGCTTATGGGACATTAAGGAAGAGTCATTCAGACCCAAGTGAAAGTTAGAGATTGCTGCTAGGTGTACTCCGATGGTAGACACTGAGGCTCCTGCTTCAAACATTTATGTCAAGACCTCTAGAACCTTATTAACTGGAGCCGAACATGGGTCAATATTAGACTTAGACATCCACGCAGAAAAGTTATGCCATTTGCTAATATACAACTTTCTTGTTGGGGGTTTGTGACTAGCCAGTACATTTCTTTGAGATGGTGAACCGAGAGGACTGCCTGGCAATCAATGGAACTGGAGAAGTCACGTGGTGAGCTTGAGGTTCTGCAGATTCAGGTGAACCAATCCGTCTGGATGGGACAGTAGGTCTGAAGATGGATTCAGACAAAGGTTTCTGAATTACATGAGGCCAAAGGAAGGAAAACCAGATCTGTCAAGGCTAGAATGGTGCAATGAAGATTATATTGTTCTTTGACCTGATGGCTTTCTTTAGAAATTAGGTTATAGGGAGAATCAGGGGAAATGCATAGAGTAGACTGGGGTGCCAATCATGCAGAACAGCATCTCTTGGTGATCAGGGTGAAGTAGCTGCTGCACTTATTATTCAGGGGAATGCAAATAGATCACAGCAAGGCTGGCCCCATTGGCATAAAAATCCTTTCTGCCACCAATGGTCTGAGAGACCACTCGTGAGGCATTAGAATACATCTGCTCAATCTGTCCACAATCACTCTGGAGCTCCCCAGAATGTGTGTTGCAATGAGAAAAATGGTCAGATGAAACTGCCCATTGGCAAACACTCTGAGGGCTTCCTGACAAAGGGGATAGGACTTGGTTCCCCCTTGTTTGTTGATGTAACAGACTACTGCCATGTCTGTTTGGACTGCAATTCATTCCAAAGGGAAGGGTTGGGTGGAGTGCTTGCAATGTTAACAGCACTCTCCTGATCTCTAGAACATTAATATGCAAACTGGCCTCCAGATGGGACCAAATGCCTTGGACTGACTTTCCCAGATAATGCCCCCCACCCCTTCTGGGATGCATCTGTGGTCACTATGGCTTGGGGTTGACAGGGAACAGCTACTGTGGTGGCTCAATAAGATTTCATTGGAGTGAAGCCACCACTGCAGGTCCTGCTCGCATCAGTTAGTAATTGTGATCGAAAGAGAGACTGGATGATCTAACATGGATCATTCTGATGCTAGAAGCCACTGAAGGAGTTACATGTGATATCTCTCTAATGGGGCTAGACTGATAGAAGCTGTTATTGACTCTAGGGCTTGAAGGAGGAGCCTTGGTGGTACTTTGTTGTTGCGAACAATCTGGCTGACTTGCGATTTTATCCTTTGTAGTCCTTCTATGGGCAGGGATGCGACATTTGTGATTCTCTTTAGACTTGCTCCAATGAACTCTAGTTGTTGACATGGCTCCAACTTGGACTTTTTGTAGTTTACTGTATTGCCTAAATCAGAGCAGAGTTGGAGAGTGTAGTCTCAAGCCTCCTCAAGAAGATGCCTGGTGGGACAGGTAATGAGCCAGTTGTCTAAGTATGGAAACACCTGGAATCCTTGCAGTCTGAGATGTGCTGCAACCACTGCCATGCATTTGGTGAACACCCTAGGGGCTGTAGTGAGGCCAAAGGTTAGTGCTCTGAAATCCCAGCCGAAGTGTAGAAATCTTCTGGACCATTTGTCCATCTTTATATGGCAATATGCATCCTGAAGATCTATAGAGCATATCAAATCATCCTTTCCCAAAAATGGAAGAATAGACTGAAGTGTGACCATCCTAAATTTGATCTGCTGAACTGAGTTGTTCAGCCTGCTAAGATCCAAGACTGGTCTCCAGTCCCCTGTCTTCTTTGGCACTAAAAAGCACCTTGAGTAAATCCTGGATCCTATCTGGTCTGGTGGGACTGTTTGGATGACACTTTTGTTCAGCAGTTTTGGAATTTCTAAGATTGTTGCTTCCTTGTGACTGGATGGAATGTCTGGGATTTTGGTCGTACCCTTTGATTGTGCTAAAAAGGAACATTGCATCCTCTTGGTTATAATCCTCTGCACCCAAACTTCCTTTGTTATCCTTAGCCCGGCGTGTTGGTGCAGGGATAATCACCCCCCAACTGCCTTCAGAGGATGGCAATCAGGCTTCCTTTCAGGAACGTTGATAGGAGTTCCCAGAGAAAGAATCCCTGGAACCCCAATTCTGCAGACTGCCTCTGCCTCTTCCTTGGCGTCTTCCATTATTACTTCCCCCTCTGCCCTGGAAGAAATCATTGCCACACGAGTCTTGGAAAGGCTCTTTGGACTTCTTGAACCATAGCCTCCCACTCCCCTGGTTTCTGGAATAAGGCCACTGGGGAGTGGAAAAGAGTACGCCTACAGCAGAAAAAAATCTTTCCATCTTTCTCATATCTCGAAAATGAAGATGACAAACTAAAATAACCACCGCTAATACAGGAAACACCAGCGATATCCACTATGTCCACATAATCAATGGGTTCAATAGTCCAAGTCCAAGTCCAAAAAGGAGCAGGCACGCTGAAGTAAAAAAAGATTTTACTTAAGCCAAACACCAAAGCTTTTCGTTGGCACTCTGCACCAACTTCATCAGAAAAAACGAACTCGCGCCATTGCACTAATTCTCTTCGCTCAGATTGGAGTGTAGGGAACTTATGTGGCAGCTGAAGTTGGAGGCGTATCATCCCCCTGGCCTCAATAGTATGTTATCTATCAGCTGTTTTTTGAAATTAAGAAGTTTAGCGAGGTGAGGTTCTTATTGTAGAGTGGATGTTTCCTCTTTTTGCAGTTTGGGTTTGGCTCATATCTGCTCAGGCATTTCTAGCCTTTAGCTTGGTAATACTCATGTTACTAGACCATTAATTTAGCAGCCAGTTTGGGTTTAATAACATTCGGGCCAAGCTATGTTATTTTATCTGTTAACCCCCTTTTGATTTTAGTCAAATATTTTAATTTCGTGTACATTTCAGGTAACTTTTAGGTTCGCAAAGTGACAGTCTACACATTTTGGGTTTACCATAGTTGTTAAAACCTATTTGATAGTTTTTTGATGCATACATACACACATATATTTATCTTATAAATGTTCTAGGTATCCATTGTTAGCTAGTTTAAATATTTACTGTGTATGTTATGTTTACACATTGCCGCTGGCCGTTATGGGTATTATATACATATGAATTATTTTTATATCAGGGAATTGTTTTGATTATGAATCATTTTGATTATATATTGTTGTTTTTGTTTTTATTATATATCTCATCATGTTATTGCCATTTTATTTTATTTTGTATTGGCGCCTTTAAATTGTGTTGGAAAAAAAAGGGGGGGGTGTTCCTTAGGTGTTTGAATATTGAGAATTAGTGCAATGGCGCGAGTTTGTTTTTTCTGATGAAGTTGGTGCAGAGCACCAACGAAAAGCTTTGGTGTTTGGCTTAAATAAAATCTTTTTTTACTTCAGCGTGCCTGCTCCTTTTTGGACTTGGACTTGGACTATTGAACCCATTGATTCTGTGGACATAGTGGATATTGCTGGTGTTTCCTGTAGTAGCGGTGGTTATTTTAGTTAATCTTTCTCACATCTGACTAGAGTCTCTTTCACTTTGGGACCAAATACGGTTGTTCCGTCAAATGGAGCATTGATGAAAAAGACTTAAAATGGCTCTGCCAACTCACATAAGTGCATCTAGGCATGTCTCCTGATAGCCATGCCTGAACCCAGAGCTATCATCATCCCTTCAGCAGCATGCACAATTAGCCTGCCTCATCAACAAGTTGGAGATCAATTCAAGGGTACCGAGCTGTAAAGTCACTTTGTCTCAAACT
>NW_025048883.1:0-77500 GCF_019279795.1 Protopterus annectens | reverse complement strand
GGCTTTTGAAAGGGCTATTTTCACCTGTGTGTCTGATTTCCATGACACCACACTTTTCCGGTATTGTGGGCCATTTTCGGGGTGGGGGGGTGAAGTTCACACTGAATCTATCTACCAGGATGTTAGCAATATCAGTAGGTTCAGTATATTTTGTGCTATTTTGCACTAGTTCAGTGCATATCTGTGAGTTGCCACTTAGATTCTTAACATAGCTAAAGAAGGCTTTGTGGTTATCTTTTGAATCCGTGGCTATTTATTTTTTCGAAGTTAGCCTTGGATGACTTTATGAGGGACCTTAGTTTCTTACTTCTTGGGATTTGCTTTTTTTTTCTGAACTAGTTTCCTCCTTCTATTGTATAGCCTGTTTATGGAAGGGGTCCACCAGACTGGTTTCCTTCTCTTAGAGGAGTGAGTCTTGGTTTTGCTAGGGATGGCATGATCCATGCATCCTTGTAGGTGCTCATGGAGTGCATTTGTAAAGGTTTCTGCATCTTGGGCAGCATTATCCTTTAGTGTGGGGGCTGTGAAAAGGACAGTTGTGTACACTTACCATAAATGTAGATGTTCGAGTTTATTCACTGTTGCAGTCATTACATTTGGGTTGCCCTCAGTCGGCCTGAAATCCAAAGTCTTTGGTCCTGCATCAGTTGCTGACTCCTCTTCCATGATGTCAGGTCGTCAGGGGTATAAAACAAGCAGCCGACATCATTTTCTTTAGTTTTTCTTGCCCCAGATGTCAGGTGCCCCCCAAAAAATAGCAAAATTATATATATATATATATATATATATATATATATATATATATATATATATATATAAACTATATATATATATATATATATATGCATCAATACAAACTCTACCTTCATCTACAAGCAAATACACCACATAGGTTGTAGAAGATAGAGAAGGAAAGATAAACTCCAGAATGAAAGGGGGATGGCGGGCGGGTAACCTGGACTGTAACAGTGAATACACTCGAACATCTACATTTATGGTAAGTGTACACAACTGTATTATGTTCGTGTTTCACTGTTGCAGTCATTACATTTGGGTAGAATCCCAAAGCTATGGATGGGAGGCTGGAGCTAAACAGCATTAGGTGCGGCTATAAGGCCCTGCAGAACTGCAGTGGCAAAGCCTGCCCTGGACTTAGAGAGGCAAATGATAATGCTTTGTAAAGGTGTGAACAGAACTCCAAGTAGCAGCCTCTAGAATGTCTTTGGTTGGTACTCCTCTGAGAAAGGCTGCTGATATAGCTGCAGCTCTGGTGGAATGAGACCTAATGCCTTTGGGCACAGGTTTGCCATGGTGTAAGTAGCAGAAACGAATGTAGTGGCTTATCCACTTTGGAATAGTCTGCTTTGAAATAGCCTTTCCTTCTGATCCTGCAGCACGTCACTAGTAATTGCTCAGTTTTTCCTAGAGCTTTAGTCCTGCTCAAGTAGAATCTTAGCTGTCTGTGTACGTCCAAGGAATGCAGAATTCTCTCCCCCTTGCTCTGTGGATTTGGATAAAAGGTTGGCAGAATGATAGTTTAGTTAAGAGCCACACTGGAAACCACCTTAGGCATAAATGAAGGATTGGTCCTCAGAGACACCCTGTCTGGATAAAATATGATAAAAAGGCTCCACAGCCATGAGGGCCTGTAGCTCTGAGACTCTTCTTGCTGAAGTAATTGCTAGGAGCAGAGATGTTTTCCATGATAAGAACTTTATATCTGCAGTAGCAGCTGGTTCAAATGGAGGAGGCAAGGTAAGCTTGTCCAACACATAATTGAGGTCCCATGCAGGTATTGGTGATCTTCTGGGAGGCCTTACATTTTTGGCTCCTCTAAGATACTACTTTAGTAAAGAATGAGAAAAGATTGGTGGATCTGTATTGTAATAAGCCAAAATGGCAGAGGCATGGATTTTTATTGATGAAAAAGATAGGCCTTTGTCAAGCATCTCAGTCAAGTATTGTAATATCTGAGGAATATTTGGTTCTGCTGTATCAGTTCCTTGTGCTCGATTCCAAGCACAGAATCTCTTCCATTTATCAGCATAAGATTTTCTAGTACTAGGCCCTCTGGCTGCCAGAATGGCATCCATCACAGCTTTACTGAGAGGTGTTGTTTGCATAACTGCATGATCAGCCATGCTGCCAGGTACAGTGTTTGGAGTTGATTGTGCAGGATCTGATTGTTTTGCTGGGGCAGTAGTTGAGGTTTTTGAGGTAAGGTCCAAGCTGGGTATTGAGACAAGTTCCTTAGGATTGGGTACCAGTATTGGCGGGGCCAGTCCAGGGCAATTAGTATAATCTTTGGTTTATGTTGTCCGACTTTTAGTAGGAACCTGGGAAGAAGAGGCAGAGGAGGAAATGCGTAAACTGATAGGTTTTTCCAACTGAAGGATAGGGCATCCACTTTCCATGCTTGTCTGTGATAAGTCCTTGTGCAGAATCTTTTCAATTGATAATTTTGAGGAGAGGCAAATAGATCTATGTCTAGGCTCCCCCATTTCTTTGTTATCATGCTGAAGACTTGTGGATCTAGTTTCCACTTGTGAGGGTCCATAAGGTTTCTGCTTAAATCGTCTGCCAGAATATTTTGTTTTCCTGGCAGGAATTGAGCTTGAAGATATAATTGGCAAGTCAAAGCTGTGTCCCACAGTGCCATGGCTAATCTGCAAAGGGGATACGAGTGTGTGCCCCCCTGATTATTTATATACCACATAACCGTGGTGTTATCGTCTATCAGTTGTCCTGGATGAAGTAAGTCCTTGAAGGCTGTCAGGGCATTTTGAACAGCTAGCATCTCTTTTTGGTTGATATACAGATTTATTTGTTTTGGGGTCCATATGCCCTGAATGCATCTCCCCGCCAGGTGGCCCCCCCATGCATAGTCTGACGAGTCTGTAGTTAGGGTTTGGTTGGCAGGGGGTAGAGTGATAGACCATCCCATGTTCTGGTGACATGTCTCTGCCCACCAAAGAAACTCCTGTTGTAGGCAGGGAATGAGAGGAATTAGAAGTTATGTACCTACCATAACGTTCCATGTTAGTTGTCTTCTCTCACCTTCTTTCTTGCTGGATGAGTTCGGAGCCAATCCTCGGCTCTGACTCGGCACTTGCTAAGCTTGAGAGCTAATTTTACCAGCTCGAGGCAACCCTATATCCCATGATGCAAGGTGGAGATTACTCAGATCTCGTTTGGTAGCTAAAGAAATAGCAGTATTTTCTTCCAACTTAAAAGGAGGAAGAAAATAAGGATACTAAATAACATCATAACCCTCTAGAAAGGATCAACATAATCTAGTGACACTAGGAGTTGAACAGCCAGAAAAAAGTAATAACCTCTTAATAGAAGATGTATAATCTTCCCGGTCTGACCAGGCTAGGGGGATGGAGGGCGGGATGCAAGAAAGAAGGCGAGAGAAGACAACTAACATGGAACGTTATGGTAGGTACATAACTTCTAAATGTTAAGTTGTCAATCTCGCCTTCATTCTTGCTAGATGGGACCGCGTCTCTAGCAACTCTATCCTGGGTGGCTAAATGGAACAGACTCTTGAGAACGGTGGAACCAAAATTTGCTCCATCTCTGGAGACCAAATCGAATTTGTAATGTGAAACAAAGGTATGAGGAGAGGCCCATGTGGCTGCTGCACAAATAGTGTCTATTGGAAGTCTAGCTTGAAAATATGTAGATGTAGCTAGAGCTCTGGTAGAATGGGCTTTTGGGTTAGAAACCAACTCTTTGCCTCTGAACTGATAAATGTAAATGTAAGTGATCACAGAAGACAGCCACCTAGATAAAGTTACCTTAGAAACTGGAAGGCCTTTCCTGTTCTCTGCATAGGATAGAAAAAGTTAATCAGATTTCCTAAAACTTTTTGTCTTATCCAGATAATATCTGAGCTGGCGATGAACATCGAGATAATGTAACTTTTGTTCAGCTCTATCAGAATAATTCGGGAAAAATACTGGAAGATTAGTTCTTAGGGATACCCTATCTTTGTGGAATATTAGATAGGGAGGGCGAACACAGAGAGCATGAAGCTCAGATACTCTCCTGGCAGATGTAATGGCAAGAAAGCAATTTCAAAGAACAGGCAGCTGCAGGTTCGAATGGGGGAAGAATCAAGGATGTTAAAATTAAATTTAGATCCCACTGTGGTGGGGGGTCTCTAATTGGAGGTTTCAATAAAAAGATACCTCGAAGGAATGCCTTGCAAAGTTTATGTGACATAATGTTGTGGTCCAAAAAGCCTATATGAAAATTTGAAATGGCTGCCAGTTGAACTTTCACTGTGGAAGAAGAGGATCCTGAATTAAAAATGTCAGCTAGGAAGTCCAATACCGAATGAGTTGGAGCAGTATAGGGGTCTATGTTCCTAGCTTTTGCCCAGAAAGACAAACATCGCCATTTACTAGTATAGATCTTTCTGGTAGAAGATTTTAGGGAAGCTACTATGATATCCCGTACAGGGTTAGAAATCATAGGAAGCCTGGCTAAGGATGGAAGTGGAGCAACCAAGCAGTGAGGTTGAGAGAAGGTATGGATTGGTGCAGTTGACCCGACTGGTGGGTCAGAAGATCTAGAACCGGGTCCAGATGCCATGGCTGTACCAAGAGGTAATGATGTAGGAACGGAAGCCATATCTGTCGAGGCCAATAAGGGGCAATGAGAATCAACTTGGCTCTCAAGGCGGTTGCTTTCTGAATTAGCTGAGGTATCAGCGGAAAAGGAGGAAAAGCATAAAGAAGTCCCCGGGGCCAATCTTGGGTTAGAGCGTCTCTGGGGGGATGGCCTGGAAGGGGGAAGAGACAGAAGAAGTCTGGGCATTTGCTGTTTTGAGGTGTAGCGAAAAGGTCGCAGCAAGGAAGGCCCCACTTCTGAAAAATCTCTTCCGTCACGACTGTTTGAAAGACCACTCGTGAGGCATGAGAATAGCTCTGCTCAATCTGTCCGCTATGATGTTGGATTTCCCGGGGATGTGCGTTGCTATCAGAAACCGGTGAGAGGAGATTGTCCATTGCCAAAGTCTGAGAACCTCTCGACACAGTGGATAGGACTTGGTTCCGCCCTGTTTGTTTATATACCACACTACGGACATATTGTCCGTTTGGACTGCAATAGTTCCCAGGGGAAAAGAGTCATTGAGGGCTTGCAACATTAAAAGCACTGCTCTCATCTCCAGAACATTTATGTGCAGATGGTACTCGAAAGGTTGCCAAGTGCCATGGACCATTCTGCCTTGATAATGCCCCCCACCCAATCAGGGAGGCGTCTGATGTAACCGTGGCAACCGGGGCAAGAGGAACAAATGGTCTGCCTTGATGGATTTGAGGGGACGATATCCACCAAGTCAGATGTCTTTTGCAAGTTGGAGTTACTATGATCTCATGACGCATGGGAAGTTGTTGAAATGACCATTGGGTGAATAGCATCCACTGTAGAAGCCACATGTAAAAGCAGGTGAGGGGAAGAAGTGTTATGGCGGCCGCCATAAGACCCAGTACTTTCAGAGCAAATCTGGCCTGAATTTTGTTGCTGAATAGAATCACTTGGACGTGTCTTTGAATGTCCAAGATCCTTTGGTCTGTCAACCTTGCTGAAAGTTGTACGGTGTCCAAACTTGTGCCTATAAAAGTAATATATTGACAAGGCAACAAGGCAGATTTTTCGAAATTTATAGAAATTCCTAGCCCTCTGCAAGTGTGAATGGTGTAATTTCTGGCGTGGAGAAGCTGATGCCTGGTGTTGGCAGTGAGGAGCCAGTCGTCTAGATATGGAAACACCTGGAATCCTTGACGTCTCAGGTGAGCCATAACCACTGCCATGCATTTGGTGAACACTCTGGGGGCTGTAGTGAGTCCAAAGGGCAGGGCTCTGAATTGGAAGTGACTGGTCCCCAGCCGAAAGTGGAGAAATCTTCTGGAGCATCTGTGAATTTTTATGTGATAGTACGCATCCTGAAGATCTATCGAGCACATCCAATTGTCCTTGCCCAGAAAGGGCAGAATGGACTGAAGCGTGACCATCCGGAATCTTGATTTCTTTACAAACTTGTTGAGTTTTCTCAGATCTAATATTGGTCTCCAGTCCCCTGTCTTTTTGGGAACTAAAAAGAACCTTGAGTAGATTCTGGATCCTATTTGGTCCGCTGGGACTGGCTGGATGGCTCATTTTACTACATGTTTTGATATTTCTAGTACTGCTATTTCCCTTATACCGGGTGGAACGTCTGGAAGGGTTCCCTTTTGTTGAATTGGGGTTTGAATAAAGGGAATTTTGTAACCCTCGGATATAATTGATTGTACCCATTTGTCTTGAGAAAGGGAAAGCCAGGCTATTGGGTACAGCAATAATTTTCCCCCGACTGCCTCCGAAGGCAGACAATCGGGCAACATCTCAGGGATGCTGGAAGGGTTGGTTAGAAAGAGGCTCTCTGCTACCCTGATTCTGCGGACCACCTCTGCCCCTAGGGCGGCGTCTATTATTGTTACCCCCTCTGCCTCTGGGGGTAAACTGACTTTGTGCATCAGGCATGACCCCTTGAGATTTGTGGAACCACATTTTCCCTCCCCTCTGTCCTTTGGGGTAAGGTCTAGAAGGGGTGGAGAAACGGACTCCTACGGCAGAAAGAGTCTTGCCATCTTGTTAGCATCTAGTCAAAGTGTCTTTCACTTGAGGACCGAACAAGGTCGAGCCATCAAAGGGGGAGTTTGTGAAAGATGCCTTGAAGGGGTCTGCAAAATTACAAAGCCGCATCCAGGACTGATGCCTTAAAGCCACTCCTGTGCCTGCGGCCCTACTCGCTCCATCGGCTGCATAAGAAATGAGCCACATGGAGGAGTTAGCAATGGAGTTAAGGATTCCTAGCTGTGAGCTAATCTTATCCTGAGACCCAGCAGCTGACGGATCCTGTAAAACTTCTCCCAACTCTTTAAGAACATCTCTTTGAAGGCGGGTGAAGTGGCATAAGTAGTTCAGCGATCTCATGGCAAAAGTCGCTGAAGAAAAAATCCACTTACTGTACCTGTCCATAGTCCTAGAATCCTTATTAGGATGATGGACAGGTACCGAAGGATCAGCTAATTCCTTCTTGGTGGCAGCAGCCACCACCATGGCATCAACTGGGACACCCTTTGTTAAATATTGTCTATCTTGTGGGGCAGTAATAAATTTTGAAGGTCTCCTGGGGATAGGTTCCACAGAATCTGGAGCCATCCACACCTTTTGAGCCACTACCTCCATGAGAGGGTCGAAAGGCGGAGACACCCAGGAAGTGGAGGGTCGAGATCCGAACACCTCCAGGTATACTGACTCGTCCTTAGAAGGATTAAGGGAGGGCCAGTTCCCCCTCTGTTTATGGATTTCAAGGATGTCTGAAAATGAGACATCCTCAGAGGAGGACCTTGGGGATCCCTCCGACTCATCCAAGTCAGTATCTGATGTAGTAGACTCAGGGGAGTCTAAATGTTTCCTCTTACATGTCCTCTTACGCGGGGGTTCTCCTGATGGATCAGGAGAAGCCTCGGAAGAGGAAGATATTCCCAATGGGGAAACCTGAGGCGTTGGATCTCTGGGTCCGGGAGCAAGAGAGTGGGAAGAGACATCAGCAGGCACTGTAGTGGGAGGAGCTAATGGAACTGTCCATTGACTAAGCCCAGGGGCTAGTGCACTCCTCATCACCTTGAAGGCTCCCCCGTCAGAGAGACCAGAAAGTTCCCACTCCAAAGAGATAGGAACCCCAGGCCTCACTGAGAGGGAAGGCTCTGAGGCAGATGTCAGGGCCGAGCTCACCAACGCCGCAGCTCCGAGAGGGAGAACGGGGTCGGACAAGGGTCCGATGCCACTCGCCCCCTCGGAGCTGACGAGAGAGACTAGACGCCCGGATCCCTCCAATGAAGGTCTCAAGGAGGAAATCAGAGCCGAGGACGACGGAGCCGAAAGGGGCGGTATTGGCTCTGAAGTCACAATGGTACCGGTTCCGAGGAGCTCCGGCTCGGAGCTCTGTAAGAGAGTCGAAGGAGGAATGTTCGGTGGATGTGATATAGCTACCGTCTGTTGAGATGGGCTATGGAGTATTTGGGCCAATGCCTGAGACTTTAATAGTCTGCTCACCACTCTCTCAAGGTCATGATCAGATAGCCTGGATAACCGAGAAGATCGGCTCCGATGGCTCCGCTCCGAGAGCAAGGGTGATCTTGGAGCCGAATGAATAGATTCCACTGAAGGGGATCGAGATCTTTTAGTTATGTACTCACCATAACTTCAGATGTTTGGGATCCATCTCGCCTACATTCTGACTGATGGGTTCGGAGCCGATCCCTCGGCTCCGACTCAGCACGCTTATGCTATAGAGCGAGGCCTCTAATTGGCTGAGCTATCTTTATCCCAGGATGCACCACCACTAATCCCCCAGATCTTGTTTGTCCGCATTCATGCACACATGCACAGCTTGTTTATATAACATTGTTAGATGTTTCAAGATGAAACAACAGGATTCGGACCTTCTGATATCCTCTGATCTCCAAGGAAGGGGAAGGAGGGTGGGTTATTAGGAATGTGGCGAGATGGATCCCAAACATCTGAAGTTATGGTGAGTACATAACTAAAAGATGTTATGTGATCCTATCTCGCCTACATTCTGACTGATGGGACAGCGTCCTAGCACCTAAATCCCGGGTGGCTCATTGGAAAACACTCCTGAGCACTGTGGAACCAAATGAAGCTCGTCCTCTAGATGCCACATCTAATTTGTAGTGGGAAATGAAGGTGTGCGGGGAAGACCATGTAGCCGCAGCACAAATGTCACCAATAGCAAGCTTAGAATGAAATGCTACCGAAGTAGCCATAGCCCTTGTAGAATGAGCCTTGACAGAGGTGGTAAGCTCTTTGTTAGAATAAATATAAGCTTGAGTAATACAGTCCCTGATCCATTTGGCAATAGTGACCTTTGTGACAGCGTTGCCCAATTTTTCTGCAAAGGACCCAAACAACTGATCTGTTTTCCTTGATTGTTTGGTCCTATCTAAATAGAAACGTAATTGTCTGTGGACATCTAGTGTGTGGAAAATAAACTCTGCTTTATTGGAGTATTTTGGGAAAAAAACTGGAAGCTCTAACGATTGTTGCAAGCATAAAGTAGAACAAACTTTAGGAACAAAAGAAGGATTTGGTCTGAGGGATACCCTGTCTGTATGAAAAACCAAGTACGGGGGTTTCACTGACAAAGCTTGAAGTTCTGAAACCCTTCTGGCTGAAGTAATCGCCACTAGAAAGGCTGTCTTCCATGATAGAAACTTTAGATCACAGGTAGCTGCCGGTTCAAAGGGAAAAGAAGTCAAGGCATGCAACACTATATCGAGATCCCATGGAGGTGCAGGATGAGAAATCGGAGGTCTTAATAGAGCAGCACCTTTCAAGAAGGTCTTACACAATCTGTTGCTCATTAAAGGTGGGTCTATGGATTCATGAAAATTAGAAATTGCTGCCAATTGTACTTTGATGGTAGAAACTGAAGAGCCTTGATTGAAAAGAGTGGTCAGGAATTTTAGTACTTCTGCCACGGGAGTAGAAATGGGGTCCAGGCCCCGGAGTTGAGCCCAAATAGCAAACCTTTTCCATTTGCTAGAATACAGTTTCTTTGTAGCAGACTTGTGGGCTGAAGATAATATGTGCACAACATCTGGATCCAGTGTATGACTCCTGACTATCGTCGGAAGAGGAGGAGCCAGGCCGTCAATTTTAAGGTGTGTAGGGACTGGTGTAATAGTCCCGACTGATGAATCAGTAGGTCTGGGACCTGGCCCAGGAACCATGGACCTTCCAGAGCATGTTTCCGAAGATAGGGAAACCACACTTGACGAGGCCAGTAAGGAGCAATTAAGATCATCTTGCTCCCTAAGAGAGATGCCTTTTGAATCACCCTGGGGAGGAGAGGAACTGGAGGGAAGGCATAAAGCAGGCGGTGGGCCAAGGATGGACTAATGCATCCATGGGGCTCTTCCCGAGCCGGGTTAGGGAGAAAAATTCTTTGCACTTGCATTCAGAGGACACGCCAAGAGGTCGCAACACGGAACTCCCCATTCGCTGAAAATCTGCCTTGTAACTGTCATATTCAGAGACCATTCATGAGGAGAGAGGATGGTTCTGCTCAACCTGTCGGCTATGACACTGGACTTGCCCGGTATGTGAGTAGCCACTAGGAAGCGTTTGGTCGAGACTGCCCATTCCCAAACTCTCATGGCTTCTCTGCAAAGAGGATAGGATCTGGTCCCTCCCTGTTTGTTCAGGTACCAGACAACTGACATGTCTGAGTGAACAGCAATTACGCCCTGAGGGAGATAATCGTGAAGGGCTTGAAGGGACAGGAGTACTGCCCTCATTTCTAGGATGTTGATGTGAAGAGGGGTCTCTTCCGGGTGCCATTTGCCTTGGACTGACCTGCCCAGGGAATGCCCCCCCCACCCCATCTGGGAGGCGTCCGTGGTCAAAGTGGCTGCCGGAGGAGGAAGAACAGAGGGTCGTCCCTGATCCAAATTGGAGGACACTAGCCACCAGCGAAGGTCCTGTTTGCAATATTCCGTGATCCATATGAGGTGATTGAGAGGGAGTTCCTGAAAGGACCACTGAGTTGAAAGAAGCCACTGGAGGATTCTCATGTGCAACCTTGCCAAGGGAACTAACAGAACCGTGGCAGACATGGATCCCAAAAGCTGCAGGACCATTCTGGCTGGGGCTTTGGACCTGGGGAGTAAGGCTCGAACTTGATTTTGAATGGTTTGAATTCTGTCTGTAGGTAGATAGACCCGCATCTGGTTTGAATCTATCTCTACCCCTATGAATCTTATTCTTTGAGATGGCCACAACACAGACTTTGGCCAATTGAAGGTGATTCCAAGGGAATTGCCCAGTGATATAGTGGCTTGTAGGCTCCGCAGAAGTAGATGCTTGGAGGTGGCAGTTAGGAGCCAGTCGTCTAGGTACGGAAACACCTGGAATCCTAGACTTCTCAGGTGAGCAGTCACTACTGCCAAGCATTTGGTGAACACCCTGGGGGCTGTGGTGAGACCAAAGGGCAGCGCATGGAACTGAAAATGACTGCCTCCTAGGCTGAAGCGCAGATGTCTCCTGGACGTTTGATGCATTCTGATATGATAATATGCGTCCTTGAGATCTATGGAGCACATCCAAACACCCTTCTCCAACAATGGGAGAATGGTTTGTAGAGTGACCATTCGGAACTTGGACTTCCTGACTGAACGGTTTAGGATGCTTAGGTCCAAAATGGGCCTCATGTCCCCGGTCTTTTTTGGCACCAAAAAGAATCTTGAGTAAGTCCCTAATCCGATCTGGTCTGCGGGGACCGGTTGGATGACTCCTTTTCGCAGCAGCTTTGAAATTTCTGAGGCTGCGGTATCCCGTTGACTGGGTGGCGGGTCCGGGATTTTTTTGGACTGAGGGGGGGTGAGAAAATGGGATGGAGTAACCTCCGGCGATAATCCGAAGCACCCATCGGTCCTGGGTGATACCTTCCCAGGCCTTTAGGTGCTTCGAGAAACGACCCCCGACTGGCTCTGGAGCAGCACAGCCGGGCAATCCCTCAGGGACTATGAAAGGCTGAAGAGCCACGAAAGGACTCGCGGTCTCCAGTGTTGCGAGGCCTCTGCCGCCTCTGGGACAGCGTCTTCCGGATGAATTTCCCCCTCCTCTGCCTCTGGAGGGGGAACCTTCCTGCTGAGAGGGGTAAGACTTCTGAGATCTACGGAACCACATCTTCCCTCCTCTTTTAGCCTTGGAATAAGGCCGAAAGGGAGTGGAAAATCGTGCCCCTACGGCAGTCAGAGTCTTACCCTCCTGTTCACAGCGGGTAAGTGTGTCTTTTACCTTGGGTCCAAACAGGGAGGACCCATCAAAGGGGGCGTCAGCAAATGAAGACTTAAAGGCCTCCGCGAAATGACACAGGTGGAGCCAGGCTTGTCTCCGTAGAGCAATGCCTGTACCTGCCGCTCTACTCGCCCCTTCGGCCGCATACGAAATGAGCCTCATGGATGAGTTCGAAATGGACGACATTGTAGCCAGCTGAGATCCAACCGTCTGGGCCAGCTCCTCAGGCAGGTTACCCAAGAGGGTATCGGATAGCTCCTTAATCAGATCCCTCTGAAATCTCGTAAAGTGCGTCAGGTAGTTCAAAGACCTCAGTGTAAAGGCCGCTGAACTAAGGGTGCACTTACCGTACCGATCCATGCTCCTAGACTCCTTATTAGGAGGATGGACGGACGTAGAAGCCTCTGCTACATCTTGCTGGGTAGCAGATGCCACCACCATAGCATCTACAGCCACACCTTTCGTAAGGAACTCTCTCTATCCGGGGGCGTCGAGAGAAATTTGTTTGGACGAGCGGGCACCGGTTCCACAGAGTCTGGGTGTTCCCACGCCCTTCGACAGATCAAATCCAAGAGCTCGTCGAAGGGCGGAGACACCCAGGAGGCAGAGGGCTGAGCCCCGAAGGCCTTCAGGAACACCGACTCATCAGCAGAGGGAAGTTTGGACTGCCAGCCGCCTCGTTGTTTTAGGGCTTCTAGGATGTCTGCAAAGGAGACATCATCCGAGGACGACTTGGGGGACCCCTCTACATCATCGAGATCAGTGTCAGATGTCAAAGACTCGTCAGGGGAGTCAACGTGCTTCCTCTTGCATGTTCTCTTCCTGGGAGGTTCCTCCGAAGAGGCTTCAGAAGGACCTCCAGGAGGGGGAGAAACCCCAGCGGGGGTAACCTGAGGCCCAGGGGCTCCGCTGTCTACGGACAGGGGGACTGCCAATGACCCAGTCTCCAAATTTAGGGAAGGAGCTGGGGAAACTGTGGAGGTAGCCAAGGAAGATTTGGCTAAAGCACTCCTCATAGCCCTGAAGGCAGGACCACCAGAATCCTGGGAGGGTCCCCCCTCCGTGGCCACGACAGTGGACGGTACTCCCGCCACCGATGCACCAAGAGGGAGACTTGGGACCGAAAGCATCAATCCCGAAGCCTCCCCCCCCAGGGCTGAAGGAAGAAGTCCGTGCACTGAACTCCGACCCAAGAGCTGGAGTAGGAGCAAGGGTCAGGCCCGACCCTAACACCTCCACTGGTTCCACCAGCACCTGCTCCAATGGTGCCGAAGCTGTTGGTGGAGGAAATACAGTAGGGGGGTGGACCATCGGCTCCGAAGCCAAATGGGCTGGAGCCGAAACCATCTTTTGGAACACCGGAGACTGGAAGAGTCGAAGGAGCACCCTGTCGATGTCCGAATCAGACATCCTGGATGATCTCGAGGATTCCGATCGGGCCCGAACCGATTTCTCCATCGGCTCCGAAGGGCTCGGGGACCGGCTCCGAAAAGACTCAACAATTATCGGCTCCGAGGAAACTTTTAAGGAAATTTTCCTCGGTGCCGATAAGGACTTCGGCTCTGAGGGGGAAGAGTCTGAGCCGATGACCCTTATCGGCTCCAATATCAGTGGAGCCGATGAGGGTGACCCACCTCTCGATGCCCCAGACCTCGGCTCCGAAACCAGAGGGGTCGAGGCTGCAGGCATCGAGGCAGACCGTTCCGACCTCGGCTCCAAAGTCCGTGGAGCCGATGGAGAAGTCTGCTTAGTTTTCTTAGCGGTCGGTTCCGACTGACTGGTCGGAGCAGACGCTTTCCTCTTTTTAGAAGGAGACGGAGAGGAAGATAAAGCCTCCTCGAAGGAAGGCTTGATTAATCCTTTCAGGATTAATTTGTTTTTCCTCTCCTGGAGGACTCTGGAAGAAAACGCATGGCATACACTGCACGATTCTTGCAGATGTTTTGCACCTAGACAATAGACGCACGAGGAGTGGTCATCCGTAATGGACATTTTGAAGCCACACCTCATGCACTTTTTAAACCCGGAGGGTTTATGCTCTTTAGACATAATCAGGCTAAAATAGATAACCACAAGTAAACAGCAAAGGTTTTGACACACAAGAACCAAAATATATATGCCACTGGATTAGTGTTAAATATTTAAACTAAAGAACTTTTTTTTTTTTTTTTTTTACACACAAGATTGAAAGAGAAAGAGAAAGGGAGAAAAAGAGGGTCAAGACCCTCTAACTTAAACGGGTACTTGACCCACACACAACTACTAAGGTAGCAGTAATCACAGGGGAAGGCCCCTCTAACTTAAACGGGAACCTTCTCTGACAGGAAAAAACACGAAAATTTCAACCAATTTCCACAAAAAACACTCGTACACAAAGAATAGCCGTTAAAACAGCTTTTGGTTTTAAATGAAGCAAATACTGACAGGAAAAAGGCCTAATAATAGTACTTAGCCCAGCCAATGTTGAGACCATGTCCAAGCTCTGTAAGCGGCAAACGAGATCTGGGGGATTAGTGGTGGTGCATCCTGGGATAAAGATAGCTCGGCCAATTAGAGGCCTCGCTCTATAGCATAAGCGTGCCGAGTCAGAGCCGAGGGATCGGCTCCAAACCCATCAGTCAGAATGTAGGCGAGATAGGATCACATAACATCTCTTTTTTGAGATCAATGGAGCCATCGGAGCCGAAGATACATCGGCTCCAGCCGGAGCCGACACTGAATGTCTGGACTTGACAGTATCGGCGCCGGATGGAGCCGTTACTGAGACTGGTATGGAAAGATCGGCTCCGGCCGGAGCCGATCTCGAGCCTGGTGAGGAAGAACCTGAAGCCGACGGCTTGGAAGCCTGAGCTGAAGGCTTAACAGGTTTCGAGGGCTTCCCCGGCGCCGACTTAGTCGGGCAGCTCTCGGGCTTTAATAAGCCCCTTAATATGAGCTTATTTTTTCGTTCCTGCAGGACTCTTGGGCTGAAAGCATGACAGATAGCACAAGAGTCCTGCAGGTGCGAAGGTCCCAGGCAATAAGCACAAGAAGTGTGAGCGTCTGTCAGAGACATCTTCTGACAGCACGAGTCACACTTCTTGAAGCCTGAGACCTTAGTGTCCTTCAACATAACTGTGTTGATGAAACACTAGTAAGACACTCACACACAAAAACACTCAGTCCAACAAATTAAATTAAATTAAACAGGGATAACACACAGTCACACACAAAAAATCCCTGACAGGAAAAAATTTAGGGAGGGGAAGGCCTAACTAGGGACAAGGGAATATTTACTTAAAAAGAAGGGAACACTGACGGGAATAGGGTTAAAGTAAGTCGATAATTAACAAAATATAAAATTTATATATATAAAGTTAAAGGGGGTAGACAAAAAGTCTCTAAAAAGTTCACTTACCTAGAGCTGGTAAAAGAAGGCACCTCGTTAGCGAAGTGGCAAACGAGATCTGAGTAATCTCCGCCTTGCATCATGGGATATAGGGTTGCCTCGAGCTGGTAAAATTAGCTCTTGAGCTTAGCAAGTGCCAAGTCTCGGCTCCGTACCCATCCAGCAAGAATGAAGGCGAGATTGACAACTTAACATTCATTGTTTCCAGACTGTGACAATGTTGACTCCATTAAACTTTTTAGATACCACTGTAGTTTTCTCATATGCAGTCTTGCATATGGAATTAGTAAAATGCAGGATGCCATGAACCCCAAAGCCTGCAGAATTTGTCTTGCAGATAACTGGGTTTTTGCTGCCATCTGTTTGAAGTAAATAGTCCGTTGTCTTTGTTTGTCTGGTGTAAGGTAAGCCATCTGGGCAGCTGTATTCAAGCATGCACCCAGGAATGTAATCTTTTGAGAGGGTACCAGTTGTGATTTCTTTTCATTTATTGTGTACCCTAGGCATGTTAGAAGTCTTTTTACAAACGCCAGATGTTGAAGAAGAATGTCCTTGTTTTCTGCTTGAATGAGACAGTCATCCAGTAAGGACAGATTTGTATGCTTCTTTGTCTGCAAAATGCAATTACTGGTGCCAGGCACTTTGTAAAGACCCTGGGCGCAGTAGATAAGCCTAAGGGCAGTGCAGGGAATTGGTAATGCATTAAGCCAGCCTTGAAACTGAGGTATCGCCTGCAAGATTCCCTTATTGGGACATGCAGGTATGCCTCTTTTAGGTCTAATGTCACCAGCCAAGCATTCTTGCCCAGCATGGGCAGAAGCTGCTGCAAAGTCAGCATTTTGAATTTTGGAATGTCCAGGTATGTGTTCAAAATTGATAAATCCAGTATTG
The DNA here is from genome assembly GCF_019279795.1 of Protopterus annectens. Classification (NCBI taxonomy): domain Eukaryota; kingdom Metazoa; phylum Chordata; order Ceratodontiformes; family Protopteridae; genus Protopterus; species Protopterus annectens. The sequence goes on along the minus strand of NW_025048883.1, from coordinate 61,341 downwards.
GCCACCAGGCCTTGTCCTTTCTGGGTACCAAGAACAGTCTTGAGTAAAAACCTTGTCCTTTTTCCTGTTCTGGTACTGGCTGAATAGCCCCCATATCCATGAGGGACGTAACCTGTTTGTGCCTCTGCCCATTGATTTTTTTTGGCAGATCTGGCCAACCATTTGCCATTGGCAGAGAATGGAAATGGAATTTGTATCCCTGTGATACTATGTTTAACACCCATTTGTCCTGGGTTATTAACTGCCAATTTTGAGCAAAAAGTGCAATTTTCCCCCTAAGGGTGCTGCCAAAAGGTAAGTACTTGGTGAAGGCAGAGGGAAGTCATTCGGACTGTTTTCTGTAGGGTTGCGCTTTATCTCCTCCAGATTTGGAGGTAGAAGCACCCCATTGCTTTGACCTGTAAGAATCTTGTGCCTGGTATCTGGAACCCTTAGGACATCTGGATTTGCCCCTTTGAGCTCTGTTGGACACAGGAAAGGACCAATTTTTTGTAGGCCAGTGTCTACTGAATCTAGGTGGCTGCACTTGTAAGTCTTTTACAGTTTGCATACACTTAGCTTTGTCTTCCATTTTCTTTAAAACCTCTTCTGCCTTAATACCAGAGTATCATGCTGCAAAGGTGCATCCAGTAATTTAGCTTTAACATGATCACGCAAATTTTGCTCTTTTAGCCGGGCATGCTTTCTAATCACAGATCCAGTAACTGTGGCCCTGCAGGAGGCCTCCAAGGAATGAAAACCACACTGCAAAGTATACTTTCCAACTTGTTCAGCTGCATGCAATAATTCCTGAAATTCTTTATTTTCTGCACATTCAGAAATCATCATTTTCTGTTTCAGCAATCCCATAACATGTTGTTGATATTTAAGCATATGAAACTGGCAGTTTAAGGCCCTGATTGCCAAGGTTGCAGGCGTATAAACCTTCTTTCCCCATCTATCCAGCGTCCTGGAATCTCTGTCAGAGGGGATAGGACGTTTTGCCGTTGAGGCCTTTACACCTTTGGGACCCTGTGAAATAGTTTCAGGGTCAGCAGCAGGGTTTTTGAATAAAAATTTGTGGGAGTCAGGAACCCTGTAATATCTGTCTGGCTTGCTAGGAGCCGGAGGTAGGGAATCTGGAGTCATGCTTGATTCCGAAAACACATCAACAATGTCTAATAAAAGAGGTATGGGCAAAGGCCTATGCTGAGGAAGAAGAAAATCCCGAAGCCTCTTTTTTTGATTCTGAGAAATCTTGACTCTCCCAATGAAAACGCTCCCTCAAAGCATGCAAGGCTTCTCCAAAAGAATAATCTTCAGGGGGAGATACAGATGGAATGGATTCCTCTGCATCTGAATCCTCATAGGGTGGTATGGAAAATTCCTGATTAGAAGAGGAATCAGAAGAAATAGAAACCTGATCTGAAGATTCATAGAGCATCTTGCCTAGGCCTCTTCATCGGGGGGGGGGGGTTGGGAACCCCTAATCAAAGTAATTAAGTCTTCAGCCATTTTGATCATCTGTTTTTTGGGCATAGAGGCCTGAGCATGTGGCTCATGTGTCGGTTTTTTAGCCTTAGAAGTTGCTTTTGTCTTTGTTTTTGAAGCTGGCGTCAGTTTTATATGGAAATGCTGAGCCTGCAAACACCCTCAGAAGCCGGTGCCTACTCAGCGGCTCTGGACCCATCCGTGGGTGCAATACTCTTAAGAATCTCACTGCATGCCGGACTCCACATGGGTCTCAGTAGAGGCCTGCGACTCTAAAGTAGTGGGTATCAGGGGCTGCGAAAGCACCTCACTGAGTACTGGTGAACCAGCGACTGGCTTAGGAGAAGCTTCATCATCGGTTTTGGACCTTGACGGTCTGTCTCTGTCCTTTTCTTTGTGTTTTTTGTGAACTCCGGTAGTCAGATTGCTATCCGACGACATTTCAGGGTAGTTAAATTTGTTTCCAAAATATTTTGAAGCAAAGATATACTGATGCTTAATAGTGCGTTGGTTAAATCTAGCACAAAACCGACAGCAAGGCACGTTATGATCTGGGCCTAGGCAAGGAATACAGTACACATGGAAATCCTTATGAGGTATTTTCTTCCCACAAGTAATGCAATTATTAACTTTTACTGACATCGGTAAGGAGCAAGAAAAAGTTTGCCCAACGGGGTACTTAGCATTAATTGAAGACTTCGGTTCTGAAACTCGAATGCAAAAATTTCAGGAGTCGGCCGACCGGCACTTGCGAACTGCTTTTGCTTCGGGCACCACGCGGCAAAAAAGACTAAAGAATATGGCGTTGGCTGCATGTTTTATACCCCCTGATGACCTGACATTATGGAAGAGGAGACAGCAACTGACGCAGGACCCAAGACTTTGATATTCAGGCCAACTGAGGGTAACCTGCCAGCAGATTACCCAAATGTAATGACTGCAACAGTGAAACACAAAGAACATCCTCTGTTTCTTGTTAATTGTGCTGTTTACAGAGGTGGGTTTGACTTTTCTGAGGTAAAAGCCAATAGCAAAGGGGTCTGGCTGAACAAGTTTGCAGATGTCTGCAAACTAGAATTAGTCACTGAATCTCCAAATGATTTAGCCATCCTGCAGACAGATTTGTCTCAAATAACTGGTGTCAAAATCATAGTCTGAAACCGGATGCCAACAACTGCATTACTATATCCTTTGGGAAGTCATATAACTTAAGGAACTACCACATTAACAACACAACCCTTAGCTGTTTGGGATTTAGGAAGTTATGTAGACAGTGACCTAAATTTTGAGCAACATGTGTCTTCTGTTGTAAGAAAGTCCTTCTACACTGCATAGCTTACAAAGGGATTTTGTCTAGATCTAGGGATGTCACTGCCCCCTCTACGCAGCCCTCATTAGGACAATCATTGAACATAATGCCCACTTTGGCATGTATCTGTCCAGATACATACAACAACTGGAATGCTCACAGGGGCACGTTACTAAAAGGATACAAGGCCTTAACAACATGTCCTGCATGGACAGACTCAAAGCTCTGTCACTATAGACCGTATCCTACAGACTGTTAAGAGGTGACCTATGTCTGGCTTACAAGGCATCCTCTGACCCATTACTAATGGATTTACTGTACATCAGCAAATCAGATGGTATCAGAAATACTCTGTCTAGGGATCTAAACCGCTTCTGCAACATCAACAGAATGGCTTGGAGGATAGGTAAATTTCACAGAGGACACCATTGCTATGGAATAGACTACTCATCCACATAAAACACAGTTCATCTCTGACAATTTCCAAACACAACTTAGATCTATCGATAGGAAATGAAATATTACCTCAGGACAGTCCCGTGTACTACTAATTGACTAATACAGCTCATAAATGCTTTACCTCATGCATGGGTCCCTCACAATTATCTATGGTGTGATCCAGTATTTTCATTAGGGGTAATATATAATTATTGACCATGTATGGAAAGGACAAACTATAACCAAATGTGATAGGCTATTTCAAGTAGAAAAACAGAAACTGGCTAGGCTTATAATGGTCTATAAGGGCAGCTAGCCTAATAATTACCTATGGACCTATAAACCTGTATCTGATGACACTTGCACCTAAAGTACATAGACTGGAAACCCATCCCATATCTCGAAATCAAAGGCACAATATTTTCAAGTGATAAACACAGTGAACTTTGGGATCTTGACAAAAAGGTTTAGAACAGTAAGATCCAGCATGGACTCCCACATTCTTTCTGATGCAGGAACCAGAAATATCTTTGAATAATAGCCCTTGCTAGAAGACTAACAGACTGATTTTATCACTCCCTGAGACAGCATGTTGTGCAGAATGGGAGGAAAAAAGATAAATTTGGTCCCTTGGGCAAAGAAGAATCCATTGAAAGGGAGGAGGGGGGATTACAGTTGCCAAGAACATCCCTGTTGGATTAGTCAGAACCCAACTTCTGATGGCCATAAGGGAAAACAACAAGTCACGTATGTAGAAAGATTTCCAAGGTGAGAGGGAGGGGAATCTTGAATAGGTGAATAACTATGCTGACTAAGGGGCTGTCCTTGAGACTTTGAAGCTTTTCATTTTTTCTTCAGCCTCCCTTCCATTGTTTTTAAAACACTGAATGTTGACTCCTTGCTACTTAAATTGTGTAATGGGAAAGGAGGCAAATCTATTTGGTTTAAAAGGAGGTCTGTAAGTTGCCCCTTGTATCAATTTTCTTCTTTCATCACACTTCTTCAGTGCCTCAGCTGCAGAGAAGCCAGTGTCCTTATCTAAAAGGGAGATTAAAATCTCAGAATTAACATCTCCAGGAAGGTTTTGGTTATGAAGCCAAGCAAGTCTCTAACACCGATCCAGATGCAGAAAACCTAGAGAAGAGTCACCAGCATTATAAGCACACTAAAATATACTTTTCCACATAAAGAAGCAGCCATCACAGAAGTATTTAATGAATTTCTTATCTCAGAAGATGGACACAGTTAACCAACAATTTCTGCATATTCTCAAAAAACAAAACAAAAGCAAAATCTTATGTGCTTGACAGCTCAAAATTCTACTGCAAGAACAGATTTTCTGCTCCAAATTATCAGAGCTGCTTTCCCATTTTTATCAAAGGGAATGGGATTACTAGCAATAGCTGGTTAAGCAGCAGCAGCAGATTTGGTTAATGTAATTGCTGTTTCAGGATTAGAAAACAAGTATTTATGGGTCTAGGACATTGGATATGATGTGTAATATTGCTTAAGAAATGAAGGTTACCCCTCAGGGACTCGATGCAGTCAGAAAAACATTCTTTAATACTGGAAGAATGGGTACAGCTTAAGGCACCTGTATCGGGACTAAACCATAATGCATTTGCTGTACTGTAGGAATTGCATTCTGATCCCACTGAAACACCTCTTTCACATTAGATAAAAATCAGTAAATATCTTAAACAGGGAATTCTGAACAAATACTTTCCTCGTGATAGGAATACTTAGACTTGAGAAGAAACTTCCCAGATATACCCTTCCTCCTACAGTGACTACTCTTTCGGCTGGAAAATCTTGTCAAAATGAGAAGGATCCTTTTTCCTTTTACTCTCAACAGGTTGAAATGATGAGGAAAAAGGAGTAATTGTTTTTTTGGCAAATCCCAGTAAATCTGCCATATCCATGGAAAAAGAAACAGGTGACTGAATTTTTTTCTGAATATATTCTCTGTTAAAACTCTTTGGCTCATGGGGACAATGTACCCATTATCCAAAATTCCCTTTCTGTAAAGTGAGGGACATTCACCTGACCATTCCTCAGATGAAAAAAAGTGGCTTTCCTTTGCCTTCTAAGGGCATCCCTCCACCCACAGAAGACGTGGCTGACCCTAGTGTTTGGTGGCTTGAAAGGCTACACTAAGAAACCTGGTGCAAAAAGATGGGTGGTCTATGGAAGAACTACTGGCGAGAGCAGAGTCATCCATCAGTAGCTGAGGCAAACTAGGAGACAGACTAACCTTGAAGACTACTAGTTTTCTTCTTTTTGTGTGATGAAGGAAGAACAGTGGAGACCCTACTGCTATTCATTCTGTAAGTCAGGAAAGAGGACTTAAGAGAGGGTAGTGAAACCAAGAGGAGTTGGTACAGAGAAAGTACAGTTGTGTACACTTGCTATAAATGTAGATGTTTGAGTGTATTCACTGTTGCAGTCATTACATTTGGGTTATCTGCTTGCAGGTAGCACTCAGTCAGCCTGATTAACAAAGTCTTTGGTCCTGCGTCGGTTGCTGTCCCTTCTTCCATGACGTCAGGTCATCAGGGGTATAAAACATGCAGCCAATGCCATTACATCAGTTTTTCTTACCCCGGATTTCAGGTGCCTCCCTAATGGGAAGCAATTAAACATAAAAGCACAAAGATATACATCCAACAAAAAAGCAAATACACCAAAATGGCTTTTAAGCATAGTAGGCTTTTAAGCATAGTAAAGGAATGTAGAGGAAGAGCCAAAAGAAGTTAGGGGGCTGGAGGGAGGGTAACCAGGACTGCAACAGTGAATACACTCGAACATCTACATTTATGGTAAGTGTACACAACTGTACTACGTTCTTTGTGTTTCACTATTGCATTCATTATATTTGGGTAGATTCCAAAAGCTATGGTTGGGAGGAGGAATTTAGATAGCATTAGGGCCAGCTATAAGGCCATGCAAGACTGCAGTGGCAAAGCCAGCTCTGGATTTAGAGAAAATTGGCAAATGATAATGCTTGGTGAAAGTATGTACAGAACTCTAGGTAGCAGCTTCTAGGATGTCCCTGGTAGGGACGCCTCCAAGAAAGACTGTAGAGGTAGATGCAGCCCTGGTGGAGTGAGGCCTGATCCCCTGGGGGATAGGTTTTCCATGGTGCTTATGGCAGAAATGAATGCAATGGCTTATCCATTTAGAAATGGTTTTCTTTGATATTGCCTTCCCCTCTGCCCCTGCTGCAAATGCCACCAGCAGTAGTTCAGATTTCCTTTGAGGTTTAGTCCTGTCCAAGTAGAATCTAAGTTGTCTGTGCACATCTATGGAATGCAGTATCCGTTCCCCTTTATTCTGTGGATTGGGAAAGAAGGTTGGTAAATGAATGGACTGTAAGCCACACTGGATACCACCTTGGGCATGAAGGATGGATTGGTTTTGAGGGACACCTTGTCCGCATGAAAGATGATGAAAGGCTCCACTGCCATAAGTGCCTGTAATTCAGATACCCTTCCAGCGGAAGTGATTGCTAAAAGGAAAGCTATTTTCCAAGAAAGAAATTTTAAGTCTGCAGTAGCAGCTGGCTTGAAAGGAGGTAGAGTGAGTTTCTCCAAGACAAAGTTAAGGTTCCAGGCTGGGGTTGGAGCTCTCCTGGGTGGTCTCAAATTTTTGTCCCCTCTGAGGAACTGCTTGAGCACTGGATGAGAGAAGAGGGGAGGTTCTGTGTTATAATGAGCTGAAATGGCTGAGGCATGGATTTTAATGGAGGAAAAAGACAGGCCCTTGTGAAGCATCTCAGTTAAGTATTGTAAAATCTGAGGTAAATTGGGCGCTGCTGTGCTCACCCCTAGAGATGGTTTCCAGACACAGACGCTTTTCCATTTTTCAGCATAAGATTTTCTAGTACTAGACCTCCTTGACTCTAAAATGATATCCATCACAGGTTTGCTGAGGGATGGCAAAGGAGAGATTAAGTAATTAGCCAGGCTGCAAGGTTCAGTGTTGGGAGCTGAGGGTGCAGAATCTGGTTCTCCTGCTGAGACAGCAGGGAAGGAGTCTGAGGCAAGTGCCAAGGAGATAACCATGACACACTGCGCAGGAGGGGGTACCAATGTTGGCGCGGCCAGTCTGGAGAAATCAAAATCATCCTTGGTTTGTCCTGTTTGATTTTTAGCAGTACTTTGGAGAGCAGAGGCAGAGTGGGGAAGGCATAGACTGATAGGTTTTTCCAGCTGAAGGACACAGCATCCGCTTTCCAGGCTTGTTTGTGGGGAGTCCTTGTGCAGAATTTGTCCAATTGGTAGTTCTGGAGAGAGGCAAACAGGTCTATATCTGGGCTCCCCCATTTGCTTGTCAACATGTTGAAAATCCTTGGTTCCAGTTTCCACTCACGTGGGTCCATGAGGTTTCTGGTTAGTCCGTCTGCCAGTGTATTTAATTTTCCTGGCAGGAACCGAGCTTGTAGGTGCACTTGGTAGCTCAAGGCTGTGTTCCACAATGCCATGGCTAGCCTGCAGAGGGGGTAAGAATGTGTACCCCCCCGTTTATGTACCACATAACAGTGGTGTTGCCCGTCTTTATCATTAAGTTGTCCTGGAAAAATGTGGTCCTTGAAGGCTGTCAGAGCATTCTGTACAGCTAACATTTTTTTTTGATTGATATGCAGGTGCATTTGACTTGGGTTCCATTTGCCCTGAATGCACTTCCCTGCCAGGTGAGCCCCCATGTATAGTCTGATACATCTGTTGTTAGGGTTTGGGTGGCAGGGGGTGGTGTGAAAGGTAGTCCCTTGTTTTGGTGGCAGGCCTCTGCCCACCAAAGGAACTCTAGGCGTAGGCAAGGTATGATAGGAATCATTGTTTCTAGGTCTTGAGAATGTTAACACCATAGGCTTTTTAGATACCACTGTAGTTTCCTCATATGCAGTCTTGCATATGGAAGTTGAAGAATGCAGGAGGCCATGAACCCCAAGGCTTGCAGTATTTGTCTTGCAGATAACAGGGTTTTTGTGGCCACTTGTTTGAAGTAGGTTGTCAAATGAATTTACTTTTCTGGCGTGAGGTAAGCCATCTGGGAAGTTGTATTCAAGCTTGCTCCCAGGAATATAATTTGTTGACAGGGTAATCAGGTGTGATTTCTTTTCAGTTATGGTGTACACCAGACAAGTTAGAACCCTTTTTACAAAGGCCAGATGATTCAAAAGTATGTCCTGGATTTCTGCCTGAATTAGACAATCGTCCAGGTATGGGTATATTTGAATATTTCTTTGCCTGCAATATGCAATACCTGGAGCTAGGCACTTTGTGAATACCCTGGGTGCAGTAGATAAGCCAAAGGGCAGTGCAGAGAACTGACAGTGCATGTAGCCTGCTTTGAAGGATAGGTATCTTCTGCAAGATTCACTGATTGGGATGTGCAGGTATGCTACTTTTAAATCTAGTGTTGCCAACAAGGCATCTTTGCCTAGCATAGGAAGTAATTGGTGAAGAGTCAGCATCTTTATTTATTTATTTATTTATTGCAGATCTTGAATTTTGGAATCTCCAAAAAGGTGTTTAGAGTAGACAGGTCCAGGATAGGACGCCATGAATTGTCTTTTCTGGGTCCCAGGAAAAGTCTGGAGTAGAAACCTTGCCACTTTTCCTATTCTGGTACCAGTTGAATAGCCCCATGCTTAAGAGAGAAACTACTTGTTTTTGGGCCTCTGCCCACTGATTTGGAGGTATGTCCAGCCACCCACTTGGTGTTGGCAACATGTGGAAGTGAAATCTGTATCCCTGGGACACTATATTTAAAACCCATTTGTCCTGGGTAATGGGGTCCCAATTCTTTGCATGAAGAGCAATCTTTCCCCCCAAAGGGGCAGTCAGTTGATAAGTGCTTGGAAATTTTAAAAGGAAGTCATTGAGACAGTTTACCACAGGGGGGAGTCTTATTATTCCCAGAGCTGGAAGTGGAGCCCCCCCCCCCACTGCTTAGTTCTGTGAGTCCCCCGGGACTGAAACCTGGGGTTTTTGCTGTGTCTGGGTTTGGCTACAGAAGACCTGGAAGGGGCTGGAAAGCACCAATTCTTAGAGGGCCAGTGCCTACTAAATCTAGGAGGCTGAACTTGTAAAAAATCTTTGTTTGCATAGATTTAGCTTTATCTTCTATCTCTTTAAGAACTTCCTCAGCCTTATTGCCAAACAGGCAATCCTGATTTAAAGGAGCATCCAACAATTTAGCTTTAACATGATCAGGCAAAGATTGCTCCTTAAGCCAAGCATGCCTTCTGAGCACAGACCCAGTAACAGCAGCCCTGCAAGAGGCCTCTAATGAATCAAAACCACATTGCAAAGTATGTTTTCCAACTTGTTCGGCAGAATGCATTAAATCCTGTAATTCTTTATTTTCCACACAGTCAGGAATCAAAATAATTTTCTGTTTAAGCAGTCCAATAACATGTTGCTGATATTTTAACATATTAAACTGGCAGTTTAAAGCCCTAATGGCCAAGGTTGCAGAAGTGTAAACCTTCTTACCCCATCTAACCAGCGCCCTGGAGTCTCTATCAGAAAGGGTAGGATTTTTATCAGTAGAAGCCTTAATGCCCTTAGGCCCCTGTGAAATAGTCTCTGGATCTGCAATAGGATTTTTGAAAAGGAACTTGTGGGACTCAGGGACCCTGTAGTATCTGTCAGGTTTTCTGGGAGCAGGAGGCAGGGAATCAGGGGCCAAACTAGATTCCGAGAAAGCATCATCAATAACGTCTAGTACAGGAGAAATAGTTAAAGGCCTACGCTGAAGTAGGAAAAGGAAATCCTTAAGCCACTTTTTTGAATCAGAAAAATCCTGGCTTTCCTAGTGGAAATGCTCCCTTAGAGTATGTAGGGTTTCCCCAAAAGAAAAATCCTCAGGAGGGGAAGCAGAGGGAATAGAGAGCCCTCTGCATCAGAATCCTCATAAGTAGGTAAGGGCAAATCCAGATCATCAGAAAAGCCAGAAAAAACTAAATCCTGATCAGAAGATTCATAATCAACTTCAGTCCTAGGCCTCTTAGAAGGGCGGGGGGGTTGGCTACCCCCGATTAGAGTTATTAAATCTTTAGCCATTCTTATCATTTGTTTTTTAGGCCTAGAGGCCTGAGCATGTGGCCTAGGCATTGTTTTTTTAGACATGGATCGAGATTTAGGCCTAAGTAAAGAAGGAGGAATTGGTTTAATATGAAAGTCCGTAGGCCTGAATACGCCGTCAGAAGCCGGTACCTACACAGCGACTCCAGACCCATCCAAGTTAGAGACCTCCACTTGTTCCATAATTGAAGCATCTTGCGGCATACCGGACTTCGAATGGGTCTCAGTAGAGGCCGCGAATCAGAAGTAGCGGGTATCATGGGCTGCGAAAGCACCTCACTGAGTACTGGCGACTGGCTTAGGAGAAGCATCGTCAGCAGTTTTGGACCTCGGCAGCCTCTGTCTTTTATCTTTGCGTTTTTTCAGAATCCCAGTAGTCAGGTGGCTAACCAATGACATTTCTGGATAATTAAACCGAGAACCAAAATATTTAGAGGCGAAAATATACCGACGACTGATAGTGCCGCTGATACCAACAGCAAGGTACGTTGTGGTCATGGCCTAGGCAAGGAATAAAGTACGAATGAAAATCTTTATGAGGTATTTGCTTTCCACAAGTAATGCAGGAGCAAGAAAACATTTCCCCAATGGGGTACTTAGCTTTAGTTGAAGACTTTGGTTCTGCAACTTGAAAATGAAAATTTCAGGAGTCGGACGACCGGCACTTGCGAACTGCTTCTGCGTCGGGCGCTGCACGGCAAGAAAGACTGATGTAATGGCATTGGCTGCATGTTTTATACCCCTGACGACCTGGCGTCATGGAAGAAGGGACAGCAACTGACGCAGGACCCAAGACTTTGTTAATCAGGCCGACTGAGGGCTACCTGCAAGCAGATAACCCAAATGTAATGACTGCAACAGTGAAACACGAAGAAAGTACAGTTTTGTACCTACCATAAATGTAGATGTCCGATAGGAATGCATCTGCAGTCCTTACAAATGGGTTGTCCTGTCGTCAGGCAGCCCTTCGGTCGGCCGGATTCCAAAGTCTGGGTTTGGCCTCGGCTGGTGTCGCACTTCACCCAACGTCATAGCTGCAGTTCTTCGGGTATAAAGGCATCAGCCGACGCCATTTTCCTCAGTGTTTCTTGCCCCAGATGCCAGGTGCCCTCTTGGAAGGCTAAATTTGGATAAATGCCAATGTTTCCAAATAGTAGAGAGCAAACACAAAAATAAGCATGTATGTACATATATACAAACAAATACACCATAATAGATCCCCCCCCAGCTAGCTATAAGATGGGCAAATACCCTAGGAGTACCACAGAGGGGAAGGCGGGTGGGTAATCCTGACTGCAGATGCATTCCTATCAGACATCTACATTTATGGTAGGTACAAAACTGTACTATGTCCTTCAAGGATGCATCTGCAGTCCTTACAAATGGGTAGAATACCATAGCCAAACTAGTGGAGGAGGAAAGAAGAGATTATGGTGTAGTTAGGATCCCTTGCAAAACAGCAGTGGCAAAACCTGCTCGGGATCTAGAGTATAAAGGTAAGTTATAATGCTTGGCAAATGTATGCACGGAGGTCCAAGTAGCAGCCTCTATAATGTCCTTGGTAGCCACTCCTTGTAAGAAAGCTGTGGTAGTGGCTGTAGCCCTTGTGGAGTGAGGCCTGATGTTCTCTGGAGTTTTCTTTCCATGGTAGGAATAACAAAATCTAATGCAATTTCCTATCCACTTGGAGATTGTCTGTTTTGAAATTGCTTTTCCTTCCCTTCCTGTTGCATATGCTACCAGTAGCTGGTCAGTTTTTCTATTGCCCTTGGTCCTGTCCAGGTAGTAGCGTAACTGTCTATGTACATCCAAGGTATGCAACAGTCTTTCTCCCCTGTTCTGTGGGTTGGGGAAGAATGTAGGTAGGTGGATAGCCTGATTTAAAGATACTCTGGATACCACCTTAGGCATAAAAGTAGGATTTGTTCTCATGGACACTCTATCTTGATGGAAGATCAGGAAGGGTTGCACTACCATTAATGCCTGTAGTTCAGATACCCTTCTTGCTGAAGTGATTGCCAGCAGGAAAGCAGTCTTCCATGATAAGTATTGTGATTCTGCTGTTGCTGCTGGTTCGAAAGGAGGAAGTGTCAATTTTTCTAGCACAAAGTTCAAGTCCCATGCTGGCAATGGTGGTTTCCTAGGAGGTTTTACATTTTTAATTCCTCTCAGAAACTGCCTGAGCAGAGGATGCGAGAAGACAGGAGGATCCAAGCTGTATACTGCTGAAATTGTTGATGCATGTATCTTGATGGAAGAATAGGACAGGCCTGTGTGGAAGAGCTCTGCCAAGTATACCAGGATGTTGGCTATGTTTACCAGTGACACATCTTCTCCCTTTGCAGTATTCCAAATGAGATATCTCTTCCATTTTGCTGCATAATTTTTCCTTGTTGAGGGTCTGCGAGCCTCAAGGATAATGTCTTTAACCCTTTGTGATAAATTTGGGTTAATTGATCTTATGGAATGTCCCAGGCAGTCAGCTGCAGAGTTTTCAGGTTTGGATGCAGGATGTTGTAGTTGTTCTGTGTTAACAGCAATGGAACCAGGGGTAGTGTCCATATTTGTTCCCGAGACATGATCCTTAGTAATGGGTACCAATGTTGCCTTGGCCAGTCTGGAGCTATCAGAATGATCCTTGGACGGTCCTCTTTGATCTTCAATAGCACCTTGTGCATCAAAGGAAGTGGTGGGAATGCATATGCTGTCAGGTTTTTCCAACTGAAAGATAGGGAGTCCACCTTCCAAGCTAGTGGGTGGTACATCCTTGTGCAGAATTTCTTTAGCTGGTGATTGTGTGGGGATGCAAATAAGTCTATTTCTGGGAGTCCCCATTCTCTTGTAATGGCTTTGAAGATGTCCGGATGCAGCATCCATTCGTGGGCATCCGTGGTAGTCCTGCTTAATATGTCTGCTGGAATGTTTTCTTTTCCTGGTACAAAAATTGCTTGTAACTGAATGTTGTAGCTCAGAGCCACATTCCATAGGTCCAGTGCCATCCGGCATAGAGGGTATGAATGTGTGCCTCCCTGTTTGTTGATGTACCACATAACTGTGGTGTTGTCTGTCCTTATCATCAACTGACCTTCTCGGAGAAATGGTCTGAATGTCTGGATTGCCAATTTTACTGCCAGCATTTCCTTTAGATTTATGTGTAGGTGCAGCTGGTCTTGAGTCCATAAGCCTTGTATGCACTTGTCCAGCATGTGGGCCCCCCAACCGAGGTCTGAGGCGTCCGTCGTTATGGTTTGGCTTGGTTGAATGCTGTAGAAGGGCAATCCTGTGTTTGATTGACAGGCCTGAGCCCACCATAGGAACTCTTGCTTCAGGCATGGGATTATTGGAATTTTGGCTTCTAGGCTGTGCTTGTGTTGAGACCATAAATTCTTTAGGTACCACTGTAGCTTTCTCATATGCAGTCTGGCATGAGGGACCAGTATTATGCAGGATGCCATGAAGCCCAAGGCTTGCAGTACTTTTCTTGCTGTTAGATGGTTCTGCTTTGTTAATGCCAAGAAGTAGAGAGGTAGTTGCTCTTGTTTTTCTGCAGTTAGGAATGCCATTTGCTTTGATGTGTCCAGCTCTGCACCCAAAAAGTTATTCTTTGGGATGGTATCAGCCTTGACTTTTTTATGTTGACTGTATATCCCAGGGCTTGTAGCAGGTAAATGACTCTTTGTAAGTCTTCTGTTAGCTTGTTTTTGTTGTCCGCTTGTATCAGGCAGTCGTCCAGGTAGGGGTAAATTTGGATTCCTTGAAGCCTGCAATGAGCAATTACTGATGCCAGGCATTTCGTGAACACTCTGGGCAGTAGATAAGCCAAAGGGCAATGCTGAGAATTGATAATGCTCTGATCCTGCAAGAAATCTGAGGTATCTTCTGCAATTTGGTCGTATGGGGGCGTGCAGGTATGCCTCCTTGAGATCTAGAGTTACCAGCCAAGACTCCTTGCCCAGCATGGGAATAAGCTGCTGTAGAGTCAGCATTTTGAACTTTGGAACAATGAGGAATGTGTTTAAAGCGGACAGGTCGAGAATAGGCCTCCATTTGTTCTCTTTTCTTGGTACCAGGAAGAGTCTGGAGTAAAATCCCCTTCCTTGCTCCATAGATGGTACCTTTTCCACAGCTCTCATCTTTAATAATTGAGATATTTGTTTTAGAGCTTCTGTCTTTTGATTTGGTGGTAGGTTTGGCATTCCTCTCTTCCCTGGTAGAGTATGGAAGTGGAACCTGTAGCCTTGGTCTATTGTCTGTAAAATCCACTTGTCTGTTGTAATGTAATGCCAGTTTATTGAGAATAAGGCTAGCTTTCCGCCTAAGGGTGCTTCTAGTTGTTCCCTTGTAGGCGGTGCCAGAGCCAAGTCACTGTGATTGTCCTGTTGCAGTGGTGGTGGCTGTGTCTGTGCCTCGCTGGTTGTTACCCTGCCACTGGCATCCCCTGTAGGCACCCCTGGATTGGTTTCTGCCTCTTGATCACCTATTCCTGCCTCTCTGTGCTTTAGAGGAGTCTGGAAAGGACCAAGTTTTGGAGGGCCAATTCCTGCTAAACCTTGGAGGTTGGACCTGTAAGAAATCTTTCACTGTTTGTACAGATTTTGCCTTCTCCTCCATCTTCTTCAGTACCTGTTGTGCAGGAGAACCAAATAAATTGGCCTTGTCCATGGGAGCATCTAACAGTTTTGATTTGACATGGTCCGGTAAGGCCTGCTCTTTCAACCATGCATGCCTTCTGATAACTGTACCAGTCATGGCTGATCTAAAGGAAGCCTCCAGTGCATCATAGCCGCATTTTAAAGAATGGTTACTAACTTGCTGAATGTTATGTACCATTTCCTGAACATACTTCTTATCAAAAGGTTCATCAGAGGACAGTTTTTTAGTTAACTGGTCAAGCATAAATTCTTGATATTGGATCATATGAAATTGACAGTTCAAGGCCCTAGCTGACAGAGTAGCAGAAGTGTAAACTTTTTTACCCCATCTCTCTAAGGACCTAGATTCCCTTTCAGAGGGGAGGGGATTTTTAGCAGAGGTAGTTGCTACAGCCTTAGGCCCCTGGGAGATAGTCTCGGCGTCTGCAAAAGGAGCCTTGTATAAATGGTAATGTGTGTCCGGGACCATGTAGTACCTATCGGGCTTAGCAGGGGCCGGAGGTAATGAATCAGGAGCAGTACAAGCATCATTAAATGCATCATCTACAACAGAAAGAACTGGAGGTATAGCTAAAGGCCTATGTTGTGGTAAATGCAAAAAGGTTCTAAGCCTTTTCCTGGAGTCTGAAAAATCTTGGCCCTGCCACTGAAATTGTTCCCTCATAGCATGCAAGGTTTCCCCAAAGGAAAATTCCTCAGGTGGAGAGGCAGAAGGGATGGACTCTTCAGCATCAGAGTCTTCGTAAGGGGAATAAGGAGCCTCTGGAGGGTCTGTGTTATCTGAATCATCAGAGGAATCATCTGTGGACACTGGCTCAGGAGGCTCTGCTCTAGGCCTCTTCTCTGGAGGTGGATGAGAGGCCCTGTCTGGATGAGGCTGGGATCCCCGGATTAAAGAAATAAGATCCTCTGCCAAGGAAAGCATTTGGGAACTGGAGCTGGGCCTGTGAGAGGGGGTCTTAACAGGCACAGTTTTTGTAGCTTTAGCTGCTTTAGCCCTGGCAAAGGCCTTAATGGAAATGGCTGCAGGAGGCCTAGCAGCTCCACGTGCAGGAGTTGAAATATCCAAGGGAATAGTGTCAGATAATTCCTGAGAAACCGCAACCACAGGATGGATTTCAGAAGCCGATTCCACCAGGTTTGAAGAGGCCTCGGTAGAAGGCATGTTGTCGGCTGAAGGAAGAACCGCTTGCTCGGTTTCAGCCGAAACCGAGACACTCGCGGTTGGCTTAACCGCGGTTTCGGCCGAAACCGTGGACCACAAGTGTCGGTCCTTTTCCTTGCGTTTTTTGGATATTTGTGAAGTCGGAGGATCCGACGGCATAATATAAGCAAAATCAGTGCCAAAAAACTGCTCAGCAAATTCTGACCGACGTCTAAGCGTCCGTCGGTTAAAAGAAGCACAGGCTAGACAAGCTGCGACGTCATGGTCTGGGCCTAAACAAGGTAAGCAGTAAGAGTGGAAATCTTTATGAGGTATTTGTTTCCCACAAGTTAAACAATTATTCACTTTTTCTGACATCGGCTGAGGCAAGAAAGAGTCCCCAACGGGGTACTTAGCTTTTTAGAAGTATTCGAAGTAGTATTCGGTAGTAGTAATCTCTGGTTCTGACCGACCGGCACTTGCGAACAGCTTCTGCTCGGGCACCACGGGGCAAGAAAGACTGAGGAAAATGGCGTCGGCTGATGCCTTTATACCCGAAGAACTGCAGCTATGACGTCGGGTGAAGTGCGACACCAGCCGAGGCCAGACCCAGACTTTGGAATCCGGCCGACCGAAGGGCTGCCTGACGACAGGACAACCCATTTGTAAGGACTGCAGATGCATCCTTGAAGGACATCATGGGCAGAGAAAAAGTTGTTATGTCTTACCATAACGTTCCATCTTTGCTGTTGATCTTCGGTCATTCATTACTAATGGGTTATCGGTTCCGTCTTCAGAAACGAGCCATCCAATATCAAGCTCGCATCAGCCAAAAACTTTCGAGCCAAGGTCCTACCCGGAATGCTCTGCTCCCTGTTATCTCAGATCCGAGTTTGCAAGTTGTAGATAAAAGTAGAGGCTACCTCTGGTAATATCAGACCTACAAGAAAGGAGTACATGAGATCAGCCAAGAACCTCCGGATGGGGGATGGAGGGTGGGAAGTAATGAATGAACGAAGATCAACAACACAGATGCAACATTATGGTAAGACATAACTTCTTTATCTGATGTTGTTAATCTTCATTCATTCCTTACTGATGGGACAGAGTCCCCAGCTATCTGTATTCCTGGGTGGCCCTCAAGGACATTCCTGAGCACTATGGAGCCAAAGGAAGCTCTACCTCTGGAGGCCAAGTCCAATTTGTGATGAAGAATAAAGGTATGAGGTTGGGCCCAAGTTGCAGCTGAGCAAATATCATTGAGGGAAGCCTTAGCATGGAAAGCTGCTGAAGTTTCCATAGATCTTGTAGAATGTGCTTTGACTCTATGAGGCAAGGTGAGATTGTTTTTGTTGTAGATAAAGGTTATACAACTTCTCAATCATGAAGCCAATGTAACTTTTGATACAGGATGACCCTGTCTAGGGTGCAGAAAAAGCCAAAAACAGTTGGTCTGATTTACGGGCAGATTTTGTTCTGTCCAGATAAAATCGTAATTGCCTATGAACATCCAAGGAGTGCAGGCAATACTCTCCCTTGTTAGAATGGTTAGGAAAGAACACTGGAAGGTCAACAGACTGATTGATAGATTGCTCTGACACCACTTTTGGTAAAAAAGGTAGAATTAGTTCTCAGTGATACTCTATCCTTATGGAACCTATGAACCTATAAGATAAGATAGGGAGGTTTGATTAATAAGGCCTGGAATTCATCGCCTGGCCAATGTGTTTGCAATCAAAAACAAAGTTTTCCAAGAGAGATATTTTACATCAAATGAAGATGCAGGTTCAAAGGGGGGAGCTGTTAGAGCTTGCAGAACCAAAACCAAATCCCAAAGTTGTACCAGTTCTCTAAAGGGAGGTTTTAGGTGGATAACCCTCTTCAAGGAAGTCTTACAGACTCTGCGTGACATAAGTAAAGAATCTTGATAACCAATATGAACATTTGAAATGGCATGCAGGTTCAAAGGGGGGAGCTGTTAGAGATTGCAGAACCAAAACCAAATCCCAAGGTTGTACCAGTTCTCTAAAGGGAAGTTTTAGGTGGATAACCCTCTTCAAGAAAGTCTTACAGTCTCTGTGTGACATAAGTAAAGAATCTTGATAACCAATATGAACATTTGAGATGGCAGCTAAACGTATACGGATAGTGCAGGCAGACACCCTAGAGTGGAAAAGATGTGATAAGTAATCCAATACCACTGAAACTGGTAGTGACAAGGGGTCTAATTGTTTATCTGCTACCCATAGAGGGAACCTTTTCCATTTGTTAAGATAGATTAGCCTGGTGGACAATTTATGAGATGCAATAAGAATACTGCGCACAGGGGATGAAAGATTTTCATGCCTGGCAATCACTGGAAGTGGAGAAACCAAGCTGTCAGTTTCAGGGTTGTTAGACTGGGTTGAATCAGACACTGTGGATGGGAGATCAATACCGATGATGGATTGAGGATCCATGGTTGATCTAGCAGGTAAGGCCAGAGGAAGGGAAACCTGACTTGTCGAGGCCAACATGGAGCAATTAGGATCACTTTGCTCTTCAACTGTTGTGCTTTCTTTAGAAATTGGGAGATGAGGGGAATAAGGAGGATAAGCATAAAGACGACTCGAGGGCCAAGCATGGACTAAAGTGTCCCTTGGTGACTGTTCCCGAAGGAGGATCAGGGCAAAGTAGTTGTTGCACTTGTGGTTGGTTGGGGAGGAAACAGGTTGCAGCAAGGCTGGCCCCAGTGGTTGAAGATTTCTGCCGCTATCAGAGGATTGAGGGATCACTCGTGAGGCTGTAGAATGCACCTGCGCAATTTGTCCACTATCACACTGGAACTCCCGGGAATGTGTGTTGCAATCAGAAAGCGGTTGTAAGCTATCGCCCACTGCCATATTCTCAAGGCCTCTCAGCATAACGGGTAAGATCTGGTGCCCCTTGTTTGCTGATGTACCAGACCACTGACGTGTTGTTTGACTGGATCGCAATAGTCCCTGACAGAAGGATGGAGTGAAATGCTTGCAATGCTAGAAGCACCGCCCTCAGTTCCAGGACACTGATATGCAAAAGGGCCTCTGTCTCCAAACAGCTGCCTTGGACCAAGTTTCCTTGACATAGACCCCCCCACCTCATCAGGGAGGTGTCCGTTGTCACTGTGGTTAAGAGTTGATGGGGGTTGAAAGGGCAAAACCATTGTTGGGGATTTCGAGACGTCCACCAGAGTAAATCTTGCTTGCATCTCTGAGTTACACATATCTGAAAAGACAAAGGATATTGTAGAGGGTACCACTAAGTGGAAAGTAGCAATTAAAGAAACCTCATGGAATCTGGCTAGAGGAACAATGGTAATCGAGGCTGCCATTGACCCCAATAGCTGGAGTACAGGCGAGCTGGGGATTTGTGGTGACAGAGCAGCGGTTGAACTTGTTGTCTTATTCTCTGAAGTCTGTGTTGTGGAAGGGATGCTTTGCAATTTTTTGTGTCCAACAGTACCCCTATAAATTCCAAAGACTGAGTTGGGGTTCTGTTGGATTTCTCCCAGTTTAGAGTGATTCCCAGGCTTCGAGCTGTTAAAGAGTATACTGCAGGGCTTCTTCCAGTACACGCTTGGCGGGGGTGGTGAGGAGCCACTCGTCTAGATATGGAAACGCCTGGAATCCGTGAAGTCGCAAGTGAGTGATAACCACTGTGATGCATTTTGTGAACACTTTGGGGGCTGTAGAGAGACCGAAGGGCAGGGCTCAAAACTAGTAGTGACTGGCTCCTATACGGAAGCAGAGGTATTTTCTTGAGCGTTTGCCCATTTCTTATGTGGTAATATGCATCTTGAAGATCTATAGAGCACATCCAATCGTCTTCTTCCAGAAGGGGAAGGATAGACTGAACCATGACCATCCGGAATTTCTCTGTTTTTACAAATTTGTTTAGTGTACTGAGATCCAAGATTGGACCACAGTCCCCTGGCTTTTTTGGCACTAAAAAGAACCTTGAGTAAAAACCAGATCCTATCTGGTCTGAAGGGGGACCATCTGGATGACTCTCTTTTTGTAGCAGCTTTTGGATTTCATGCGCTGCTGTTACCCTATGACTGGGTGGAACATCGGGTAATACTCTTGATGAGACTGGGCAAAGATGGAAGGGGATGTGATAGCCTCTGGATATAATCCGTTGTACCCAAGAGTTGGTGGTCAACTTTTGCCAGGCAGCGGGGTACAGGGAGAAATGACCCCCAACTGCTTCCAGAGGTGAGCAGTCGGGCAACGCTTCAGGAGTGCTGATAGGGATGGCCAGAGAAAGAATCTCTGGAACCCCGGTTTCACAGACCTCCTCTGCCCCGAAAGGGGCATCTTCCATTGGAGTTTCCCCCTCTGCCTTTAGGGGAGAACTCGGCACTTGCATCCTAGAAAGAACCCTGTGATTTTCTGTGCCAGATCTTTCCGCTCCTCTGACTTCTGGAGAAAAATTGCTGAGGAGTGGAGGGTCTGACACCAATGGCAGACAGGGTCTTGCCATCTTGTTCGCACCTTGCCAGGGTATCCTTGACTTTAGGGCCAAACAAAGAAGCGGCCTCTATGGGTGTTATTCATGAAGGAAGCCTTAAAGGAGTCCACAAAGGCGCATCCAAGCATGTCATCTGGCGACTATACCTGTGCCTGCCGCTCTAGCCGCCCCTTCCGTTGCATGAGAAATAAGATGCATAGAAGAGTTGGAAATGGACTCTAGGGTGGCTATCTGAGAAGCCACATTATCACGGGCTTCATCAGAAACAGCTCCTGCCAAGGTTTCAGAGAGCTGGTTGATAAGATCTCGCTGAAGCCTGATAAAATGTGCCAAATAATTCAAAGACCTTATGGCGAAGGTCGATGAAGCAAACACATGCTTCCCTAATCTGTCAATCGCCTGGGACTCCTTGTTGGGCGAATGGACAGTTTGGCTCTCTTCTGCCAAATCCTTCTTAGTAGCAGCTGCCACCACAATAGCATCTACTGGAAGACCTCTTGACCAATGGGGGTGCTCAGCTGGGGGCGATAAACTTTTATCTAGTCTCTTAGGTATTGCTTCCATGGTGTCAGGAGCCTTCCATGCATGCTGGATGAGCTTATCAGCAGGTGGGGTGACCCAGGTGGTATGAGGACGGGCATGAAAAGCCTGCAGGAATATGGATACAATGAGGAAGGATTAGAGGGCTTCCAGTCACCTCTCTGTCTAAGGATCTCAAGGATGTCACCAAAAGACACCTCATCAGAGTGTGATCGTGGGGACCCTTCACCATCATCAAAATCCGTATCTTCAGTCAATGACTCCTCAGTGGAGTCCATGTGCTTCATCTTACACAATGCTTTGTGGGGTACTTCCTCAGTGGGAGGTTCTGGGAAAGACTGAAAAGAGGGGAGGGGTCTCCTGAGGAGGAGAAACCTGAGGCTCTTGTGCCCGGTGTCCGGCAGTTGAAGCTTGTGGCAGTTGCAGCACAGAGGGGGGGGACTCTGACAAATGAGCTTTGCCAGCGAAGGCAAGTGCCCCCTGCATGGCCTGGAAGGCTAGCCCACCCAAGGAGGGATGGGAGCCCGTAAAAGTACAGTTGTGTACACTTACCATAAATGTAGATGTTTGTGTGTATTCACTGTTGCAGTCATTACATTTGGGTAATCTGCTGACAGGTTGCCCTCAGTTGGCCTGAATTCCAAAGTCTTGGGTCCTGAGTCGGTTGCTGTCTTCTCTTCCATGACGTCAGGGGTATAAAACATGCAGCCGACGCCATTTTCTTTAGTTTTTCTTGCCCCCGATGTCAGGTGCCTCCAAAAAGGTAGCAAATATGTATATATATATATATATATATATATATATATATATATATATATATATACATATACACACATATACATGCATCAATATAAACTTTACCTTCATCTATAAGCAAATACACCACATAGGTTGTAGAAGATGGAGAAGGAAAGAAACTCCAGAATGACTGGGGGATGGCGGGAGGGTAACCTGGACTGCAACAGTGAATACACTCGAACATCTACATTTATGGTAAGTATACACAACTGTACTATGTTCTTCATGTTTCACTGTTGCAGTCATTACATTTGGGTAGAATCTCAAAGCTATAGTTGGGAGGCTGGAGCTAAACAGCATTAGGTGCGGCTATAAGGCCCTGCAACACTGCAGTGGCAAAGCCTGCCCTGGACTGGAGGCAAATGATAATGCTTTGTAAAGGTGTGAACAGAAAGTACAGTTGTGTACACTTACCATAAATGTAGATGTTCGAGTGTATTCACTGTTGCAGTCATTACATTTGGGTAATCTTGCTGGCAGGTTGCCCTCAGTCGGCCAGAATTCCAAAGTCTTGGGTCCTGCGTCAGCTGCTGTTGCCCCTTCCCTGATGTCAGGTCGTCAGGGGTATAAAAGAAGCAGTAGATGCCATTTTCTTCAGTTTTTCTTGCCCCAGATGTCAGGTGCCCCCTAAAAGGGTAGCTAAAATTTATATATATATATATATATATATATATATATATATATATATATATATATATATATATATATGTATGTATAAAAATACATGCACCAATATAAACTTTACCTTCATCTACAAGCAAATACACCACATAGGTTGTATAAAACAGAGAAGGAAAGAAAAGTTCCAGCAGAAAAAAGGGGATGGCGGGTGGGTAACCTGGACTGCAACAGTGAATACACTCGAACATCTACATTTATGGTAAGTGTACACAACTGTACTATATTCTTCGTGTTTCACTGTTGCAGTCATTACATTTGGGTAGAGTCCCAAAGCTATGGTTGGGAGGCTGGAGCCAAACAGCATTAGGAGCGGCTATGAGGCCCTGCAGAACTGCAGTGGCAAAGCCTGCCCTGGATTTAGAGTAGAGTGGCAGATGATGGTGCTTTGTAAAGGTGTGCACTGAACTCCAAGTAGCAGCCTCTAAAATGTCTTTGGTTGGTACTCCCCTGAGAAGGGCTGCTGAAGTGGCTGCAGCTCTGGTTGAATGTGGCCTAATACCCTCAGGCACTGGCTTGCCATGGTGTAAATAGCAGAAACGAATGCAGTGGCCTATCCACTTTGAAATAGTCTGCTTTGAGATCACCTTTCCTTGTGATCCTGCAGCATATGCCACTAGTAATTGCTCTGTCTTCCTGAACACTTTGGTTCTGTTCAAGTAGAATTTAAGCTGTCTTGTGTACAGCCAGAGAATGCAGAATTCTCTCCCCCTTGTTCTGTGGATTGGGATAAAATGTTGGCAGGTGAATAGTTTGGTTAAGAACCATACTGGACACCACCTTAGGCATAAATGTTGGGTTTGTCCTCCAAAAGACCCTGTCTGGATAAAAAATGATAAAAGTTCCCACAGCCATGAGTGCCTGTAGCTCTGAAACTCGTCTTGCCTTTGTCCAGCATCTCAGTTAAGTACTGCAAAATCTGAGGAATATTTGGTACAGCTGTATACAGTTCCTTGTGCCTGGTTCCAAGCATAGAATCTCTTCCACTTTCCAGCATAAGATTTTCTAGTACTAGGCCTTCTGGCTTCCAAAATGACATCCATCACAGCTTTACTGGGAGGTGTGTTTTGTATGACTACATTATCCGCCATGCTGCCAAGTTTTAAGTACTGAGTTGGCTGTGCAGGATCTGATTGTTTTGCTGGGACAGTAGATGAGGTATTTGGGGTTAGGTCCAAGCTGGGCATTGAGGCAAGTTCCTTAGGATTGGATACCAATACTGGCAGGGCCAGTCTGGGGCAATAAGTATCATCTTTGGCTTCTCCTGTCTGACCTTTAAGAGTACCTTGGGGAGGAGAGCTTTTTCCAGCTGAAAGACAGGGCGTCCACTTTCAATGCTTGTCGGTGATAAGTCCTTGTGCAGAATCTTTTTAGTTGGTAGTTGTGAGGGGAGGCAAATAGATCTATGTCTGGGTATCCCCATTTCCTTGTTATCATGCTGAAGACTTGTGGATCCAGCTGCTACTTATGGGGATCCATGAGGTTTCTGCTTAGTTTGTCTGCCAGAGTGTTTTCCTTTTCTGGCAGGAATTGTGCCTGCAGATGCAGGAATTGTGCCTGCAGATGTACTTGGTAAGTCAATGCTGTGTCCCCCAAAGTCATGGTTTGTCTGCAAAGGGGGTAAGAATGTGTGCCCCCCTGTTTGTTTATATACCACATGACTGTAGTGTTGTCTGTCTATCAGTAGTTGTCCCGGATGAAGTAGGTCCTTGAAGGCTGTCGGGGCATTTTGAACGGTTAGCATCTCTTTTTGATTGGTATGTAGATGCATTTGGTTTGAGGCCCATGTGCCCTGAAAGCATCTTCCTGCCATATGGGCCCCCCAGGCATAATCTGATGCATCCGTTGTTAGTGTCTGCCTGGCTGGGGGTAATGTGAATGGCTGTCCCTTCTTCTGGTGACAAGCCTTCGCCCACCATCAAAACTCCTGTTGCAGCAGGGAATGAGAGTAATCATTGTTTCCAGGCTGTGGCAATGTTGAGTCCAAACACTTTTTGGGTACCATTGAAGTTTCCTCATATGCAGTCTTGCATATGGAATTAGTAGGATGCAGGATGCAGGATGCCATGAAGCCCAAAGCCTGCAGAATTTTTCTTGCAGATAACTGGGCCTTTGTTGCCAACATTTTGAAATAGGTAGCCAGTTGCCTTTGTTTGTCTGACATGAGGTAAGCCATCTGGGCAGTTGTATTTAAGCTTGCACCCAGGAATATTATCTCTTGAGAGGGTACTAGTTTTGATTTATTTTCGTTGACAGTGTACCCTAGGGCATGTTAGAAGTCTTTTCACAAACGCCAGATGCTGTAGAAGAATGTCTTTGTTCTCTGCTTGAATTAGACAGTTGTCCAGATAAGGATACATTTGTATTACTCTTTGTTTGCTGAATGCAATTATTGGTGCCAGGCACTTTGTAAAGACCCTGGGTGCAGTAGATAAGCCAAAGGGCAGTGCAGAGAATTGGTAATGCATTGAGCCAGCCTTGAATCTGAGGTATCTTCTGCATGATTGTCTGATTGGGACATACAGGTATGCCTCTTTTAGGTCTAAAGTCACAAGCAAAGCATTCTTGCCCACAGAAGCTGCTGCAAAGTCAACATTTTGAATTTTGGTATATCCAGGAATGTGTTCAGAATAGATAGGTCCAGTATTGGTCTCCAGGACTTGCCCTTTCTGGGTACCAAGAACAGTCGAGTAAAATCCTTGTCCCTGCTCTTGCGCTGGTACTTGTTGAATGGCCCCCATGTCCAGCTGTTTTTTCACCTCTGCCCATTGAGTTTTTGGCAGATCTGGCCAGCCGTTTGCCTTTGGCAGGGTATGGAAATAGAACTTGTAGACTTGTGACACTATATTTAGAACCCACTTGCCCTGGGTTATAATGTGCAAATTTTGAGAAAAAAGTGCTAATTTTCCCCCTAAGGGTGCTGCCAGGAGATAAGTGCTTGGTGCAGGCAGGGGGAAGTCATTGGGACTGTTTCCTGTATGGTTGTGATTTGTCTTCTCCAACTTTGGAGGTAGAAGCACCCCATTGCTTTGACTTGTATGAACCTTGTGGCTGGGATCTGCCTCTAGGGCATCTGGATCTGCCCTTTTGAGGTCTGTCTGACACAGGAAATGACCAATAAACCTAGGTGGCTGTACTTGTAAAAAAAAATCTTTGACAGTTTGGATAAATTTAGCTTTGTCCTCCATTTTCTTTAACACCTCTTCTGCCTTAACACCAACCAAAGTATGCTATAAAGGTGCATCTAATAATTTTACTTTGACATGATCAGGCAGATTTTGTTCCTTTAACCAAGCATGCCTCCTAATTACAGATACTGTAACATGCTGCCCTGCAGGCAGCCTCCAAAGAATCAAAACCACATTGCAAAGTATGCTTTCCAACTTGTTCAGCTGCATGCAATAAATCCTGCATTTCCTTGTTTTCTGCACATTCAGAGTTTAACATTTTCTGTTTAAGCAATGCCATGACATGTTGCTGAAATTTGTGCATATGAAACTGACAGTTTAAGCCCCTTATAGCCAAGGTAGCAGATGTGTAAACCTTTTTTCCCCATCTAGCCAGTGCCTTGGAATCCCTGTCTAAGGGGGTAGGGTTTTTTTGCAGCGGAAGCCTTAACTCCTTTGGGAGCCTGTGAAATAGTTTCTGGGTCTGCTGAAGGGTTTTTAAAAAGGAATTTATGAGAGTCAGGAACCCTGTAATATCTGTCAAGCTTAACAGGAGCTGGAGGTAAGGAGTCAGGGGTCAGACTAGACTCCGAAAACACATCATCTACAATGTCTAATACAGGTGGAATGGCTAGAGGCCTGTGTTGAGGAAGTAAAAGGAAATCCCTGAGCCTCTTTTTAGATTCTGAAAAATCTTGGCTCTTCCAGTGGAAAAGCTCCCTCATGGTATGCAAGGTTTCCCCAAAAGAATAGTCCTCTGGAAGAAAAAGTACAGTTGTGTACCTACCATAAATGTAGATGTTCGAGTGTATTCACTGTTACAGTCATTACACTTGGGGTTATCCTGCTGGCAGGTGACCTGCAGTCGGCCCGAGTTCCAATGTCTTGGTCCGGCATCGGTTGTTGTCGCTTCTTCCCTGACGTCAGTGCGCCAGGGGTATATAAGATGCAAAGATCCAAGACAAAGTTGAGGTCCCAATTAGGTGTCAGTGCTCTCTGGGGGGGGGGTCATATGTTTTTAGCCCCTCTGAGGTACTGTCTTAGTACTGGATGAGAGAAAATAGGAGGTTCCGTGGTATAATGAGCTGAAATGGGAGAGGCATGGATCTTAATAGATGAAAAGGATAGGCCTTTGTCCAACATCTCAGTTAGGTATTGTAAAATCTGAGGGATATTTGGTACAAGTGGGTCAAAGCCTTGTGCCCGGTTCCAGTGGCAGAATCTCTTCCATTTGTCTGCATAACATTTCCTGGTGCTGGGCATCTTGGCCTCCAGAATGACATCCATAACAGCTTTAGAGAGAGGTGTGGTCTGACTGTCTATGGTATCTGCCATGCAGCCAGATTTAAGGTTCTGAGTTGGCTGTGCAGGATCAGATTGTTTTGTTGATTGAGAAGTTGAAGGATTTGAGGTAAAGTCCAGGCTGGGCCTTAAGCCAAGTTCTTTAAGATTGTGTACCAGTGCTGGCCTCTCTTGTCTGACTTTTAAGAGCACCTTGGAAAGGAGAGGCAGTGGTGGGAAGGCATAAACATTTAGATTTCTCCAGCTGAGAGAGCATCCACTTTCCATGCTTGTGTGTGATAAGTCCTTGTGCAGAATTTTTGAAGTTGGCAGTTGAGAGGGGAGGCAAAAAGATCTATGTCCGGGCATCCCCATTTCTTTATCATGTTGAACACCTGTGGATTTAGTTTCCACTCGTGAGGATCCATGAGGTTTCTGCTTAGATAGTCTGCCAGAGGATTTTTCTTTCCTGGCAGGAATTGTGCTTGCAGATGAACTTGATAGGTCAGTGCTGTGTTACACAAAGCCATAGCTTGTCTGCAAAGGGGGTATGAGTGCGTGCCCCCTAGCTTGTTTATGTACCACATTACTGTGGTATTGTACGTCTTTAGTAGTAGTTGTCCTGGATGCAGTAAGTCCTTGAAGGCTGCCAGGGCATTCTGTACAGCTAGCATCTTTTTTTGATTGATGTGAAGATGCATTTGTTCTGCGGACCACTTGTCCTGAATACATTTTCCTACCATGTGCGCCCCCAGGCATAATCAGATGCATCTGTTGTCAGTGTTTGCTTGGCTGTGGGTAAAGTGAAATGCTGTCTCTTGTTGTGGTGACATGCCAGTGCCCACCATCAAAACTCCTGTTGCAGGCAGGGAATCATAGTTATTATTGCTTCAAGGCTGTGGCAATGAGTCCAAACATTTTTTAGATACCATTGTAACTTCCTCATATGCAGTTTTGAATATAGAATTAGTAGGATGCAGGATGCCATGAACCCCAAAGCCTGCAGAATTTTTCTTGCAGGTAGCTGGGTTTTTGGTGCCATCATCTGAAAGTAATCTGTCAGTTGCCTTTGCTTGTCTGGCGTGAGATAAGCCATCTGGGTAGTTATATTCAAGCTTGCACCCAGGAATATTATCTCTTGAGAGGGCACTAGTTTTGATTTATTTTCGTTTACAGTGTACCCTAGGCCAACTAGTAATCTTTTTACAAATGCCACATGCTTTAGAAGAATGTCCTTGCTCTCCGCTTGAATAAGGCAGTCGTCCAAATAGGGATATACTTGAATTCCTTTTTGTCTGCAAAATGCAATTACTGGTGCCAGGCATTTTGTGAAGACCCTGGGCGCAGTATATAAGCCAAAGGGCAGTGCAGAGAATTGGTAATGCATTGTGCCAGCTATGAATCTGAGGTATCTTCTGCAATTTTGTCTGATTCGGACATGCAGGTATGCCTCTTTGAGGTCCAAAGTAACAAGCCAAGCCTTTCTGCCCAGCATGGGTAGAAGTTGCTGCAGTGTCAACATCTTGAATTTTGGAACATCCAGGAAAGTGTTTAGAATAGACAGATCCATAATGAGTCTCCAGGCTTTGTCCTTTCTGGGAACCAAGAAAAGTCTTGGGTAAAATCCTTGTCCCTGTTCTTGCTGAGGTACTTTTTGAATAGCTTTCATGTCCATGAGAGCTGTAATCTGTTTTTGTGCCTCTGCCCATTAGTTTTGTGGCAGGTCTGGCATTCCTTTTGACATTGGAAGGGTGTGAAAGTGGAACCTGTAGCCCTGAGAGACAATATTCAGTACCCATTTGTCCTGGGTGATAATGTGCCAATTTTGTGAGAAAAGTGCTAGCTTTCCCCCTAAAGGTGCTGCCAAGAGATAAGTGCTTGGCTTTTGAAAGGGGAAGTCATTGGGACTGTTTCTTGTAAGGTTGTGACTTGGCTTCTCCTTCCTTGGGGGTAGAAGCACCCCATTGTCTAGGTCTGTAAGAGGCTTGTTGCTGAGATCTGCCTCTTGGGCGTCTGTATCTGCCTCTTAGAGGCCTGTCTGACGCTGGAAAGGACCAATTTTTAGAAGGCCAATTTCTGCTAAATCTAGGAGGCTGTACCTGTAAGAAATCCTTTACTGTCCGCATAGATTTTGCCTTATCCTCCATTTGCTTTAACACCTCTTCTGCCTTAACACCAATCAAGGTATCATGCTGTAAAGGAGCATCCAGTAATTTAGCTTTAACATGATCAGGTAAACTTTGTTCTTTAAGCCAGGCATGCCTTCGAATGACAGATCCTGTAACTGCAGCTCTACAAGAAGCCTCTAATGAATCAAAAACACATTGCAGAGTATGTTTACCCACTTGTTCAGCTGCATGCAATAAATCCTGCATTTCCTTATTGTCAGGACATTCTGAACTTGCAAACATTTTCTGTTTTAACAAAGACATTAAATATTGTTGGTATTTCAGCATATGAAACTGGCAGTTCAAAGCCCTTACTGCTAAAGTTGCAGAAGTGTAAACTTTTTTCCCCCATCTATCCAGTGCTCTGGAATCCCTGTCAGAGGGGACTGTGTTTTTTGCAGTGGAAGCTTTCACCCCTTTGGGACCCTGAGAAATACTTTCTTGGCCAGCAGCAGGATTTTTATAAAGAAATTTATGAGAGTCTGGGACCCTATAGTACCTGTCTGGCTTGACTGGTGCTGGGGGTAGAGAATCAGGAGACAAACTAGATTCAGAAAAGACATCATCAACAATATCTAACACAGGGGGAATAGCAAGAGGCCTGTGCTGAGGTAATAAAAGAAAATCTCTGAGCCTTTTCTTTGATTCTGAATAATCCTGGCTTTCCCAATGGAAATGCTCCCTCATGGTGTGCAAGGTTTTCCCAAAAGAGTAATCCTCAGGAGGAGAGGCTGAAGGGATAGACTCTTCAGCATCAGAATCCCCATAGGGAGGAAGAGAGCATCCCTGGTCTGAAGAGGAATCAAGAGGAAAGAGAAACCTGGTCAGAGGATTCCTGCCTAGGCCTTTTATCAGGAGGGGGATGGGAACCCCTGATCAAAGTAATTAGGTCTTCGGCCATTTTGAGCATCGGTTTCTTAGGCATGGATGACTGTCCAGGAGAATGCTGTACTTGTTTCTTTGTCTGTAATGATGTTTTAGACTTTGCTTTAGCTGCTGTAGTTGACTTGATAATAAGCTGTGTAGGTCTGAAAACACCCTCAGAAGCCGATGCCTGCTGAGCGGCTCCAGACCCATCTGAGAGAATAGTTTCCATAGGCCCAATACCCTGAGATGTCTCCACGTGGGAGTCGGAGGCGGTCTGTGGCTCTGAGGAAGTGGGAGTCAGGGGCTGCGAAAGCACCACACTGAGCACCGGTGAACCGGCGACTGGCCTGGAAGAGGCTTCGTTGGTTTTGGTTCTCGGATGTCTGTCCTTTTCTTTGTCTTTGTGCTTTTTATAAATTCCGTTTGTCGGTTGTTCCGACGGAATTATGTAACTAAACCTACGGCCAAAGTAATGCAATGCAAAATCAAACCGACACTTAATAGTGCGTTTGTTGAATCTAGCACAAAACCGACAACTAGTGACGTCGTAGTCAGGGCCTAGGCAAGGAATACAGTAAGAGTGAAAATCCTTATGAGGTATTTGCTTCCCACAAGAAATACAATTGTTAACTTTTACTGACATCGGTCTGGAGCAAGTTTCCCGAATGGGGTACTTAGCTTTATTGAAGACTTCGGTTCTGAAATTAGATTTCAAAAATCTCAGGAGTCAGCCAACCAGCACTTGCGAACTGCTTTTGCTTTGGGCACCGCACGGCAAGAAAGACTGAAGAAAATGGCGTTGGTTGCATCTTATATACCCCTGGTGCACTGACGTCAGGGAAGAAGCGACAACAACCAATGCCGGACCAAGAGTTTGGAACTCGGGCCGACTGCTGGTCGCCTGTCAGCAGGATAACCCCAAGTGTAATGACTGCAACAGTGAAACACGATGAACATGCTGAAGGTATAGATTTCTTCAGCATTAGAATCCTCATGGGGGAAAGAGAATATTCCTGATAAGAGGAATCAGAAGATTCATAGTCAGTCTCTTGCCTAGGCCTCTTATCAGGAGTTGGATGGGAACCCCTGATCAAGGTAATCAAGTCTTTGGCCATTTTGAGCATCTGTTTTTTGGGCATGGAGGCCTGTCCATGTGGCTCTTGAGTTTGTTTCCTTGCTTTAGAAGGTGTTTTAGTCTTTGCCTTTGAAGCTGAAGTCAGTTTAATGTAAAGATGTTTAGGTCTGAATACCCCCTCAGAAGCCGGTGTCTGCTCAGCGGCTCCAGACCCATTTGAGAGGATAGTGTCCAAGGGTCCAATACCTTGAGTTTCCAGCGGCATAGCAAACTCCACATGGGAGTCGGTAGCGGCCTGTGACTCTAATGTAGCATGTATCAGGAGCTGCGAAAGCACCTCACTGAGAACCGGTGACTGGCTTAGGAGAAGCTTCGTCGTCAGTTTTGGACCTTGATTGTTTATCTCACTCCTTTTAGGTTCATACTAGGCTATCTGCCCTGAGGCAATTATAAGCCTAGCCCAATTCTGTATGGCTTACGCCACCCCTTGATTTGAGTATACTGTGCCCTTTAAGGTTTAGTTTACTGTGCATCTGTCTAATAGTGACATGGGAGTAATCCCTGGGACAAACCTATGATCCCCGATCCACCTATCAAGATTCTTCTTGAAGAGAGTCAGTGAGGTGCTCTGCCTACCATGACCTGGAATTCTATTCCAGAGCGAAGGGAGCCTCTGGGTTATGAACCTGTCCCTCCAGCAAGTTCTATTTATTTCTGTGCTGAGGTTCAAGTCCCTCGAGCATGTGGCTCTAAGGGATTTAGATTTACTGAGGTGGAGCATGTCCATTAATTCTGGATTTGACATAGCTTTGTATGTCAGGCATAGATCGCCTCGAAGTAGGCAGTATGCAACTGAGTAGAGCTATTTGTGTTTTTTGTGAACTCCGGTAGTCGGATGGCTATCCGATGACATTTCTGGGTAATTAAACCGGCGTCCAAAATAGTTTAAAGCATAATCATACCGACGCTTAATAGTGCGTTGGTTAAATCTAGCACAAAACCGACAACCAGAAATGTTGTGATCACGGCCTAGGCAAGGAATACAGTAAGAATGAAAGTCCTTATGAGGTATTTGCTTTCCACAAGAAATACTATTATTAACTTTTTCTGACATCGGTCTGGAGCAAGAAAAAAGTTTCCCCAATGGAGTATTTAGCTTTATTGAAGACTTTGGGTCTGAAACTTGAACACGAAAATCTCAGGATTCAGCCGACTAGAACTTGCAAACTGCTTCTGCTTCGGGCACCGCGCGGCAAGAAAGACTGAAGAAAATGGCGTTGGCTGCTTCTTTTATACCCCTGATGACTGCTGTCACCCCTTCCCTGACGTCAGGTCGACAGAGGACCCAAGACTTTGGAATTCTGGCTGACTGAGGGCAACCTCCCAGCAGGATTACCCAAATGTAATGACTGCAACAGTGAAACACGAAGAACATCTCCAAGTAGCAGCCTCTAGAATGTCTTTGGTTGCTACTCCTCTGAGAAAGGCTGCTGAAGTAGCTGCAGCTCTGGTGGAATGAGACCTAATGCCCTTGGGCACATGTTTACCATGGTGTAAGTAGCAGAAACGGATGCAGTGGCTTATCCACTTTGAAACGGTCTGCTTTGAAATAGCCTTTCCTTCTGACCCTGCAGCATACACTAGTAATTGCTCAGTTTTTCTTAGAGCTTTAGACCTGCTCAAGTAGAATCTTAGCTGTCTGTGTACTTCCAAGGAATGCAGAATTCTCTCCCCCTTGTTCTGCGGATTTGGATAAAAGGTTGGCAGATGAATTGTTTGGTTAAGAGCCACACTGGAAACCACCTTAGGCATAAAAGTAGGATTTGTCCTCAAAGACACCCTGTCTGGGTAAAATATGATAAAAGGCTCTACAGCCATGAGGGCCTGTAGCTCTGAAACTCTTCTTACTGAAGTAATTGCTAGTAGCAGAGCTGTTTTCCATGATAAGAACTTTATATCAGCAGTAGCAGCTGGTTCAAATGGGGGCAGAGTGAGCTTTTCCAACACATAATTGAGGTCCCATGCAGGTAATGGTGATTTTCTAGGAGGCCTTAAATGTTTGGCTCCTCTAAGATACTGCTTTAGCAAAGGATGAGAAAAGATTGGTGGCTCTGTATTGTAATGAGCTGAAATGGCAGAGGCATGGATTTTAATTGATGAGAAAGATAGGCCTTTGTCATGCATCTCAGTTAAGTATTTTAATATCAGAGGAATATTTGGTTCTGCTGTATCAGTTCCTTGTGCTCGATTCCAAGCACAGAATCTCTTCCATTTGTCAGCATAACATTTTCTAGTACTAGGCCTTCTGGCTTCCAAAATAACATCGATCACAGCTTTACTGAAAGGTGTTGTTTGTATAACTACACGATCAGCCATGCTGCCGGGTTCAGTGTCTGTCGTGGATTGTGCAGGATCTGATTGTTTTGCTGGGACAGTAGATGAGATCTTTGAGATAAGGTCCAAGCTGGGTATTGAGACAACTTCCTTAGGAGTGTGTACCAGTACTGGCAGGGCCAGTCTGGGGCAATTAGTATCATCTTTGGTTTCTCTTGTCTGACTTTTAGGAGGACCTTGGGGAGAAGAGGCAGAGGAGGAAAGGCATAAACTAATAGGTTTTTCCAGCTGAAGGATAGGGCGTCCACTTTTCATGCTTGCTTGTGATAAGTCCTTGTGCAGAATCTTTTCAATTGATAATTTTGAGAAGAGGCAAACAGATCTATGTCTGGGCTCCCCCATTTCTCTGTTATCATGCTGAAGACTTGTGGATTTAGTTTCCAATTGTGAGGATCCATAAGGTTTCTGCTTAAATCGTCTGCCAGTGTATTTTGTTTTCCTGGCAGGAATTGAGATTGAAGATGTATTTGGTAGGGCAAAGCTGTGTCCCACAGTGCCATGGCTAATCTGCAAAGGGGGTATGAGTGTGTGCCCCCTTGCTTGTTTATATACCACATGACTGTGGTGTTGTCAGTCTTTATCAGTAGCTGTCCTGTGTGAAGTAAGTCCTTTAAGGCTGTTAGGGCATTTTGAACAGCTAGCATCTCTTTCTGGTTGATATGTAGATGCATTTGTTTTGGGGTCCCATAATCCGAGCGTCTGTTGTTAAGGTTTGGCTGGCAGGGGGGAGAGGGAAGGCCCGTCCCATGTTTTGGTGACATGCCTTTGCCCACCATTGAAGCTCCTGCTGTAGGCAGGGAATGAGAGGAATCATTGCTTCCAGACTGTGAGAATGTTGACTTCATAAACTTTTTAGGTACCACTGAAGTTTCCTCATATGCAGTCTTGCATATGGAATCAGTAGGATGCAGAATGCCATGAAGACCAGAGCCTGCATAATTTGTCTTGTAGATAACTGGGTTTTTGTTGCCATCAGTTTGAAGTAAGTAGTCAGTTGCCTTTGTTTGTCTGGCGTGAGGTAAGCCATCTGGGCAGTTGTATTTAAGCTTGCACCCAGGAATATTATCTCTTGAGAGGGTACTAGTTTTGATTTATTTTAGCTGACAGTGTACCCTAGGCATGTTAGAAGTCTTTTCACAAACACCAGATGCTGTAGAAGAATGTCTTTGTTCTCTGCTTGAATTAGACAGTTGTCCAGATAAGGATACATTTGTATTACTCTTTGTTTGCTGAATGCAATTATTGGTGCCAGGCACTTTTGTAAAGACCCTGGGTGCAGTAGATAAGCCAAAGGGCAGTGCAGAGAATTGGTAATGCATTGAGCCAGCCTTGAATCTGAGGTATCTTCTGCATGATTGTCTGATTGGGACATGCAGGTATGCCTCTTTTAGGTCTAAAGTCACAAGCAAAGCATTCTTGCCCAGCATGGGCAGAAGCTGCTGCAAAGTCAACATTTTGAATTTTGGTATATCCAGGAATGTGTTCAGACTAGATATGTCCAGTATTGGTCTCCAGGCCTTGTCCTTTCTGGGTACCAAGAACAGTCTTGAGTAAAATCCTTGTCCCTGCTCTTGCGCTGGTACTTGTTGAATGGCCTCCATGTCCAGTTGTTCTTTCGCCTCTGCCCACTGATTTTTTGGCAGATCTGGCCAGCCGTTTGCCTTTGGCAGGGTATGGAAATGGAACTTGTAGCCTTGTGACACTATATTTAGAACCCACTTGTCCTGGGTTATAATGTGCCAATTTAGTACTTGGTGCAGGCAGGGGGAAGTCATTGGGACTGTTTCCTGTATGGTTGTGATTTGTCTTCTCCAACTTTGGAGGTAGAAGCACCCCATTGCTTTGACTTGTATGAACCTTGCGGCTGGGATCTGCCTCTAGGACATCTGGATCTGCCCCTTTGAGGTCTGTCTGACACAGGAAAGGACCAATTCTTTGTAGGCCAGTGCCTACTAAACCTAGGTGGCTGTACTTGTAAAAAATCTTTGACAGTTTGAATAAATTTAGCTTTGTCCTCCATTTTCTTTAACACCTTTTCTGCCTTAACACCAAACAAAGTATCATGCTATAAAGGTGCATCTAATAATTTTACTTTGACATGATCAGGCAGATTTTGTTCCTTTAACCAAGCATGCCTCCTAATTACAGAACCTGTAGCTGCGGCCCTGCAGGCGGCCTCCAAAGAATCAAAACCACATTGCAAAGTATGCTTCCCAACTTGTTCAGCTGCATGCAATAAATCCTGCATTTCCTTGTTTTTCTGCACATTCAGAGTTTAACATTTTCTGTTTAAGCAATGCCATGACATGTTGCTGATATTTGAGCATATGAAACTGACAGTTTAAGGCCCTTATAGCCAAGGTAGCAGATGTGTAAACCTTTTTTCCCCATCTAGCCAGTGCCCTGGAATCCCTGTCTAAGGGGGTAGGGTTTTTTGCAGTGGAAGCCTTAACTCCTTTGGGACCCTGTGAAATAGTTTCTGGGTCTGCTGAAGGGTTTTTAAAAAGGAATTTATGAGAGTCAGGAACCCTGTAATATCTGTCAAGCTTAACAGGAGCTGGAGGTAAGGAGTCAGGGGTCAGACTAGACTCCGAAAACACATCATCTACAATGTCTAATACAGGTGGAATGGCTAGAGGCCTGTGTTGAGGAAGTAAAAGGAAATCCCTGAGCCTCTTTTTAGATACTGAAAAATCTTGGCTCTCCCAGTGGAAAAGCTCCCTCATGGTATGCAAGGTTTCCCCAAAAGAATAGTCTTCTGGAGGAGAAAGTACAGTTGTGTACCTACCATAAATGTAGATGTTAGAGTGTATTCACTGTTGCAGTCATTATACTTGGGGTTATCCTGCTGGCAGTTGACCCGCAGTCAGCCCGAGTTCCAAAGTCTTGGTCCGGTGTCGGTTGTTGTCGCTTCTTCCCTGACATCAGTGCGCCAGGGGTATATAAGATGCAAAGATCCAAGACAAAGTTGAGGTCCCAAGTAAGTGTCGGTGCTCTCCGGGGGGGGGGGGTCTTATGTTTTTAGCCCCTCTGAGGTACTGTCTTAGTACTGGATGAGAGAAAATAGGAGGTTCCGTGGTATAATGAGCTGAAATGGGGGAGGCATGGATCTTAATAGATGAAAAGGATAGGCCTTTGTCCAACATATTAGTTAGTTATAGTAAAATCTAAGGGATATTTGATACAAGTGGGTCAAAGCCTTGTGCCCGGTTCTAGTGGCAGAGTCTCTTCCATTTGCCTGCATAAGATTTCCTGGTGCTGGGCCTCTTGGCCTCCAGAATGACATCCATAACAGCTTTAGAGAGAGGTGTGGTCTGACTGTCGATGGTATCTGCCATGCAGCCAGATTTAAGGTTCTGAGTTGGATGTGCAGGATCAGATTGTTTTGTTGAGTGAGAAGTTGAGGGATTTGAGGTAAAGTCCAGGATGGGCCTTGAGCCAAGTTCTTTATGATTGGGTACCAGTGCTGGCCTCTCTTGTCTGACTTTTAGGAGCACCTTGGAAAGGAGAGGCAGTGGTGGGGAAGGCATAAACATTTAGATTTCTCCAGCTGAGAGAGCATCCAATTTCCATGCTTTTGTGTGATAAGTCCTTGTGCAGAATTTTTGAAGTTGGCAGTTGAGAGGGGAGGCAAAAAGATCTATGTCCGGGCATCCCTATTTCTTTGTTATGTTGAACACATGTGGATTTAGTTTCCACTCATGAGGATCCATGAGGTTTCTGCTTAGATAGTCTGCCAGAGTATTTTTCTTTCCTGGCAGGAATTGTGCTTGCAGATGAACTTGATAGGTCAGTGCTGTGTTCCACAAAGTCATAGCTTGTCTGCAAAGGGGGTATATGAGTGCGTGCCCCCTTGCTTGTTTATGTACCACATTACTGTGGTGTTGTATGTCTTTAGTAGTAGTTGTCCTGGATGCAGTAAGCCCTTGAAGGCTGTCAGGGCATTCTGTACAGCTAGCATCTCTTTTTGATTGATGTGAAGATGCATTTGTTCTGCGGACCACTTGTCCTGAATACATTTTCCTACCATGTGCGCCCCCCAGGCATAATCCAATGCATCTGTTGTCAGTGTTTGCCTGGCAGTGGGTAAAGTGAAAGGCTGTCCCTTGTTGTGGTGACATGCCAGTGCCCACTTTTGAAACTCCTGTTGCAGGCAGGGAATAATAGTTATTATTGCTTCAAGGCTGTGGCAATGAGTCCATTTTTTAGATACCATTGTAACTTCCTCATATGCAGTTTTGCATATGGAATTAGTAGGATGCAGGATGCCATGAACCCCAAAGCCTGCAGAATTTTTCTTGCAGGTAGCTGGGTTTTTGTTGCCATCATTTGAAAGTAATTTGTCAGTTGCCTTTGCTTGTCTGGCATGAGATAAGCCATCTGGGTAGTTGTATTCAAGCTTGCACCCAGGAATATTATCTCTTGAGAGGGCACTAGTTTTGATTTATTTTCGTTTACAGTGTACCCTAGGCCAACTAGTAATCTTTTTACAAATGCCAGATGCTTTAGAAGAATGTCCTTGCTCTCTGCTTGAATAAGGCAGTCGTCCAAATAGGGATATATTTGAATTCCATTTTGTCTGCAAAATGCAATTACTGGTGCCAGGCATTTTGTGAATACCCTGGGCGCAGTAGATAAGCCAAAGGGCAGTGCAGAGAATTGGTAATGCATTGTGCCAGCTATGAATCTGAGGTATCTTCTGCAATTTTGTCTGATTTGGACATGCAGGTATGCCTCTTTGAGGTCCAAAGTAACAAGCCAAGCCTTTCTGCCCAGCATGGGTAGAAGTTGCTGCAGTGTCAACATCTTGAATTTTGGAACATCCAGGAAAGTGTTTAGAATAGACAGATCCAGAATGAGTCTCCAGGCTTTGTCCTTTCCGGGAACCAAGAAAAGTCTTGAGTAAAATCCTTGTCCCTGTTCTTGCTGAGGTACTTTTTGAATAGCTTTCGTGTCCATGAGAGCTGTAATCTGTTTTTGTGCCTCTGCCCATTGGTTTTGTGGCAGGTCTGGCATTCCTTTTGACCTTGGAAGGGTGTGAAAGTGGAACCTGTAGCCCTGACAGACAATATTCAGTACCCATTTGTCCTGGGTGATAATGTGCCAATTTTGTGAGAAAAGTGCTAGCTTTCCCCCTAAAGGTGCTGACAAGAGAGAAGTGCTTGGCTTTTGAAAGGGGAAGTCATTGGGACTGTTTCCTGTAAGGTTGTGACTTGGCTTCTCCTCCCTTGGGGGTAGAAGCACCCCATTGTCTAGGTCTGTAAGAGGCTTGTTGCTGAGATCTGCCTCTTGGGCGTCTGTATCTGCCTCTTAGAGGCCTGTCTGACACTGGAAAGGACCAATTTTTAGAAGGCCAATTTCTGCTAAATCTAGGAGGCTGTACCTGTAAGGAATCCTTTACTGTCCACATAGATTTTGCCTTATCCTCCATTTTCTTTAACACCTCTTCTGCCTTAACACCACACAAGGTATCATGCTGTAAAGGAGCATCCAGTAATTTAGCTTTAACATGATCAGGTAAACTTTGTTCTTTAAGCCAGGCATGCCTTCGAATGACAGATCCGGTAACTGCAGCTCTACAAGAAGCCTCTAATGAATCAAAAACACATTGCAGAGTATGTTTACCCACTTGTTCAGCTGCATGCAATAAATCCCGCATTTCCTTATTGTCAGGACATTCTGAACTTGCAAACATTTTCTATTTTAACAAAGACATTAAATATTGTTGGTATTTCAGCATATGAAACTGGCAGTTCAAAGCCCTTACTGCTAAAGTTGCAGAAGTGTAAACTTTTTTCCCCCATCTATCCAGTGCTCTGGAATCCCTGTCAGAGGGGACTGTGTTTTTTGCAGTGGAAGCCTTCACCCCTTTGGGACCCTGAGAAATACTTTCTTGGTCAGCAGCAGGGTTTTTATAAAGAAATTTATGAGAGTCTGGGACCCTATAGTACCTGTCTGGCTTGACTGGTGCTGGGGGTAGAGAATCAGGAGACAAACTAGATTCAGAAAAGACATCATCAACAATATCTAACACAGGGGGAATAGCAAGAGGCCTGTGCTGAGGTAATAAAAGAAAATCTCTGAGCCTTTTCTTTGATTCTGAATAATCCTGGCTTTCCCAATGGAAATGCTCCCTCATGGTGTGCAAGGTTTCTGCAAAAGAGTAATCCTCAGGAGGAGAGGCTGAAGGGATAGACTCTTCAGCATCAGAATCCCCATAGGGAGGAAGAGAGTATCCCTGGTCTGAAGAGGAATCAGAGGAAAGAGAAACCTGGTCAGAGGATTCATAGTCTGTATCCTGCCTAGGCCTTTTATCAGGAGGGGGATGGGAACCCCTGATCAAAGTAATTAGGTCTTCGGCAATTTTGAGCATCGGTTTCTTAGGCATGGATGACTGTCCAGGAGAAGCTGTACTTGTTTCTTTGTCTGTAATGATGTTTTAGACTTTGCTTTAGCTGCTGTAGTTGACTTGATAGTAAGCTGTGTAGGTCTGAAAACACCCTCAGAAGCCGATGCCTGCTGAGCGGCTCCGGACCCATCTGAGAGAATAGTTTCCATAGGCCCAATACCCTGAGTTTCCAGAGGCCTAGATGTCTCCACGTGGGAGTCGGAGGCGGTCTGTGGCTCTGAGGAAGCGGGAGTCAGGGGCTGCGAAAGCACCTCACTGAGCACCGGCGAACCGGCGACTGGCCTGGAAGAGGCTACGTTGGTTTTGGTTCTCGGATGCCTGTCCTTTTTCTTGTCTTTGCGCTTTTTATGAATTCCGGTCGTCGGTTGTTCCGACAGAATTATGTAATTAAACCTACGGCCAAAGTAATGCAATGCAAAATCAAACCGACACTTAATAGTGCGTTTGTTGAATCTAGCACAAAACCAACAACTAGTGACGTCGTGGTCAGGGCCTAGGCAAGGAATACAGTAAGAGTGAAAATCCTTATGAGGTATTTGCTTCCCACAAGAAATACAATTGTTAACTTTTACTTGACATCGGTCTGGAGCAAGAAAAAGTTTCCCCAATGGGGTACTTAGCTTTATTGAAGACTTCGGTTCTGAAATTCAATTTCAAAAATTTCAGGAGTCAGCCGACCAGCACTTGCGAACTGCTTTTGCTTTGGGCACTGCGTGGCAAGACAGACTGAAGAAAATGGCGTTGGTTGCATCTTATATACCCCTGGCACACTGATGTCAGGGAAGAAGC
Organism: Protopterus annectens; assembly: GCF_019279795.1. Lineage (NCBI taxonomy): Eukaryota > Metazoa > Chordata > Ceratodontiformes > Protopteridae > Protopterus > Protopterus annectens. The sequence continues at coordinate 20,583 of NW_025048883.1, read as the reverse complement.
GACAACAACCGATGCCGGACTAAGAGTTTGGAACTCCGGCCAACTGCTGGTCGCCTGTCAGCAGGATAACCCCAAGTGTAATGACTGCAACAGTGAAACACGATGAACATGCTGAAGGTTCTGAAGATTCTTCAGCATCAGAATCCTCATGGGGGGGGAGAGAATATTCCCGATAAGAGGAATCAGAAGATTCATAGTCAGTCTCTTGCCTAGGCCTCTTATCAGGAGTTGGATGGGAACACCTGATCAAGGTAATCAAGTCTTTGGCCATTTTGAGCATCTGTTTTTTGGGCATAGGGGCCTGTCCATGTGGCTCTTGAGTTTGTTTCCTTGCTTTAGAAGGTGCTTTAGTCTTTGCCTTTGAAGCTGAAGTCAGTTTAATGTAAAGATACACCCTCAGAAGCTGGTGCCTGCTCAGCGGCTCCAGACCCATTTGAGGGGATAGTGTCCAAGGATCCAATACCTTGAGTTTCCAGCGGCATAGCAACTCCACGTGGGAGTCGGTAGCAGCCTGTGACTCTAAAGTAGCGGGTATCAGGGGCTGCGAAAGCACCTCACTGAGAACCGGTGACTGGCTTAGGAGAAGCTTCGTCATCGGTTTTGGACCTCGATTGTTTATCTCACTCTTTTTCTTTGTGTTTTTTGTGAACTCCAGTAGTCGGATGGCTATCCGATGACATTTCTGGGTAATTAAACCGGCGTCCAAAATAGTTTAAAGCATAATCATACCGACGCTTAATAGTGCGTTGGTTAAATCTAGCACAAAACCGACAACCAGAAATGTTGTGATCACGGCCTAGGCAAGGAATACAGTAAGAATGAAAGTCCTTATGAGGTATTTGCTTTCCACAAGAAATACAATTATTAACTTTTTCTGACATCGGTCTGGAGCAAGAAAAAAGTTTCCCCAATGGAGTATTTAGCTTTATTGAAGACTTCGGATCTGAAACTTGAACACGAAAATCTCAGGATTCAGCCGACTGGCACTTGCAAACTGCTTCTGCTTCGGGCACCGCGCGGCAAGAAAGACTGAAGAAAATGGCGTTGGCTGCTTCTTTTATACCCCTGACGTCAGACAGCAGCCGACACAGGACCCAAGACTTTGGAATTCTGGCTGACTGAGGGCAACCTGCCAGCACGATTACCCAAATGTAATGACTGCAACAGTGAAACACGAAGAACATCTCCAAGTAGCAGCCTCTAGAATGTCTTTGGTTGGTACTCCTCTGAGAAAGGCTGCTGAAGTAGCTGCAGCTCTGGTGGAATGAGACCTAATGCCCTTGGGCACAGGTTTACCATGGTGTACGTAGCAGAAACGGATGCAGTGGCTTATCCACTTTGAAACTGTCTGCTTTGAAATAGCCTTTCCTTCTGACCCTGCAGCATACACTAGTAATCGCTCAGTTTTTCTTAGAGCTTTAGACCTGCTCAAGTAGAATCTTAGCTGTCTGTGTACTTCCAAGGAATGCAGAATTTTTTCCCCCTTGTTCTGCAGATTTGGATAAAAGGTTGGCAGATGAATTGTTTGGTTAAGAGCCACACTGGAAACCACCTTAGGCATAAAAGTAGGATTTGTCCTCAAAGACACCCTGCCTGGGTAAAATATGATAAAAGGCTCTACAGCCAAGAGGGCCTGTAGCTCTGAAACTCTTCTTGCTGAAGTAGTTGTTAGTAGCAGAGCTGTTTTCCATGATAAGAACTTTATATCAGTGGTAGCAGCTGGTTCAAATGGGGGCAGAGTGCGCTTTTCCAACACATAATTGAGGTCCCATGCAGGTAATGGTGATTTTCTAGGAGGCCTTAAATGTTTGGCTCCTCTAAGATACTGCTTTAGCAAAGGATGAGAAAAGATTGGTGGCTCTGTATTGTAATGAGCTGAAATGGCAGAGGCATGGATTTTAATTGATGAGAAAGATCGGCCTTTGTCAAGCATCTCAGTTAAGTATTTTAATATCAGAGGAATATTTGGTTCTGCTTTATCAGTTCCTTGTGCTCGATTCCAAGCACAGAATCTCTTCCATTTATCAGCATAACGTTTTCTAGTACTAGGCCTTCTGGCTTCCAAAATAACATCCATCACAGCTTTACTGAAAGGTGTTGTTTGTATAACTACACGATCAGCCATGCTGCCGGGTTCAGTGTCTGTAGTGGATTGTGCAGGATCTAATTGTTTTGCTGGGACAGTAGATGAGGTCTTTGAGATAAGATCGAAGCTGGGTATTAATACAACTTCCTTAGGATTGGGTACCAGTACTGGCAGGGCCAGTCTGGGGCAATTAGTATCATCTTTGGTTTCTCTTGTCTGACTTTTAGGAGGACCTTGGGGAGAAGAGGCAGAGGAGGAAAGGCGTAAACTAATAGTTTTTTCCAGCTGAAGGATAGGGCATCCACTTTCCATGCTTGCCTGTGATAAGTCCTTGTGCAGAATCTTTTCAACTGATAATTTTGAGGAGAGGCAAACAGATCTATGTCTGGGCTCCCCCATTTCTCTGTTATCATGCTGAAGACTTGTGGATTTAGTTTCCAATTGTGAGGATCCATAAGGTTTCTGCTTAAATCGTCTGCCAGTGTATTTTGTTTTCCTGGCAGGAATTGAGCTTGAAGATGTATTTGGTAGGTCAAAGCTGTGTCCCACAGTGCCACGGCTAATCTGCAAAGGGGGTATGAGTGTGTGCCCCCTTGCTTGTTTATATACCACATGACTGTGGTGTTGTCAGTCTTTATCAGTAGCTGTCCTGTGTGAAGTAAGTCCTTGAAGGCTGTTAGGGCATTTTGAGCAGCTAGCATCTCTTTCTGGTTGATGTGTAGATGCATTTGTTTTGGGGTCCCATAATCCGATGAGTCTGTTAAGGTTTGGCTGGCAGGGGGGAGAAGGAAGGCCCGTCCCATGTTTTGGTGACATGCCTTTGCCCACCATTGAAGCTCCTGCTGTAGGCAGGGAATGAGAGGAATCATTGCTTCCAGACTGTGAGAATGTTGACTCCATAAACTTTTTAGGTACCACTGAAGTTTCCTCATATGCCATCTTGCATATGGAATCAGTAGGATGCAGGATGCCATGAAGCCCAGAGCCTGCAGAATTTGTCTTGTAGATAACTGGGTTTTTGTTGCCATCAGTTTGAAGTAAGTAGTCAGTTGCCTTTGTTTGTCTGGCGTGAGGTAAGCCATCTGGGCAGTTGTATTCAAGCTTGCACCCAGGAATGTTATTTTTTGAGAGGGTACCAATTGTGATTTCATTTTGTTTATTGTGTACCCTAGGCATGTTAGAAGCCTTTTCACAAATGCCAGGTGTCGAAGAAAAATGTCCTTGTTCTCTGCTTGAATGAGACAGACGTCTAAGGATATATCTGTATACTTCTTTGTCTGCAAAATGCAATTACTGGTGTCATGCACTTTGTAAAGACCCTGGGCGAAGTAGATAAGACCAAGAGCAGTGCAAAGAATTGGCAATGCATTAAGCCAGCCTTGAATCTGAGGTATCTTCTGTACAATTGTCTTATTGGGACATGCAGGTATGCCTCTTTTAGATCTAATGTCACCAGCCAAGCATTCTTGCCCAGCATGGGCAGAAGCTGCTGCAAAGTTAACATTTTGAATTTTGGAATGTCCAGGTATGTGTTCAAAATCGATAAATCCAGTATTGACCGCCAGGCCTTGTCCTTTCTGGGTACCAAGAACAGTCTTAAGTAAAAACCCTGCCACAAAACCTTGTCCTAATGGCACCCATATCCATGAGGGACGTAACCTGTTTCTGTGCCTCTGCCCAATGATTTTTTGGCAGATCTGGCCAACCATGTACCATTGGCAAAGTGTGGAAATGGAATCTGTATCCCTGTGATACTATGTTTAGTACCCACTTGTCCTGGGTTATTAACTGCCAATTTTGAGCAAAAAGTATTAATTTCTCCCTATGGGTGCTGCCAAAAGATAAGTGCTTGGTGTAGGCAGAGGGAAGTCATTGGGATTGTTTTCTGTAGGTTTGCGCTTTATCTCCTCCAGATTTGGAGGTAGAAGCGCCCCATTGCTTTGACCTGTATGAATCTTGCGCCTGGTATTTGGAACCCTTAGAGCGCCTGGATTTGCCCCTTTGAGCTCTGTCTGACACAGGAAAGGACCATTTTTTTGTAGGCCAGTGTCTACTGAATCTAGGTGGCTGCACTTGTAAGAAGTCTTTAACAGTTTGCATAGACTTAGCTTTGTCTTCCATTTTCTTTAAAACCTCTTCTGCCTTAATACCAAACAGAGAATCATGCTGTAAAGGTGCATCTAGCAATTTAGCTTTAACATGATCAGGCAAATCTTGTTTCTTTAACCAGGCATGCCTCCTAATCACAGATCCAATAACTGCGGCCCTGCAGGAGGCCTCTAATGAGTCAAAACACATTGCAAAGTATGCTTTCCAACCTGTTCAGCTGCATGCAATAATTCATGCATCTGCACATTCTGAAATCAACGTCATTTTCTGTTTCAGCAATCCCATAACATGTTGTTGGTATTTAAGCATATTAATTGACAGTTTAAGGCCCTGACTGCCAAGGTTGCAGATGTATAAACCTTTTTTCCCCATCTGTCCAGTGCCCTTGAATATCTCTCAGAGGAGGTAGGATTTTTTGGTGTTGAAGCCTTAACTCCCTTTGGACCCTGTGAAATAGTTTCAGGATTAGCAGCAAGCAGGGTTTCTAAATAAAAATTTATGGGAGTCAGGGACCCTGTAATATCTGTCAGGCTTACTGGGAGCCGGAGGTAAGGAATCAGGGGTCAAGCTCGACTCCGAAAACACATCATCCACAATGTCTAAAACAGGGGGAATGGCTAAAGGCCTGTGCTGAGGGAGAAGAAGGAAATCCCCAAGCCTCTTTTTTGAATCTGAGAAGTCTTGACTCTCCCAGTGAAAATGCTCCCTCAAAGTATGCAAGGTTTCGCCAAATGAATAATCCTCAGGAGGAGATGCAGAATCCTCATAGGGAGGTATAGGCAATGCCTGATCAGAAGAGGGATCAGAAGAAACAGAAACCTGATCTGAAGATTCATAATCAGTGTCTTGCCTAGGCCTCTTATCTGGAGGGAGATGGGTAACCCTGATCAAGCTAATAATGTCTTCAGACATTTTTACCATCTGTTTTTTAAGCATAGAGGCCTGCTCATGCGTCATTTTTTTAGTTTTAGAAGTTTTGTCTTTGCTTTTGCAGCTGTCGTCGGTTTGATATACAAAGGTTGAGGTCTGAATACACCCTCAGAAGCCGGTGCCTGCTAAGTGGCTCCGGACCCATCTGAGGGAGACATCTGTCGGTCCAATATCTTGAGTATCTTGCGGCATGCCGGACTCCACGTGGGTGTTGGTAGAGGCCTGCGACTCAAAGGTATCAGGGGCTGCGAAAGCGCCTCACTGAGTACCAGTGAACCAGCGACTGGCTTAGAAATTTCATCGTCGGTTTTGGATCTCAACTGCCTTTCTCTGTCCTTTTCTTTGTATTTTTTATGTACTCTGGTAGTCGGATTGCTATCCAACAACATTTCTGGGTAGTTAAATCTGTTTCCAAAATAGTTTGATGCAAAAATATACAGACGCTTAATAATACATTGGTTAAATCTAGCACAAAACCGACAAGCCAGGTACATTGTGATTAGGGCCTAGGCAAGGAATACAGTATAAATGGAAATCCTTATGAGGTATTTGCTTCCCACAAGTAATACAATTATTAACCTTTTCTGATATCGGTAAGGATCAAGAAAAAAGTTTCCCCAATGGGGTACTTAACTTTAGGGAAGACTTTGGTTCTGAAACTCAAACTCGAATATTTCAGTAGTCAGCCAACCAGCACTTGCGAAATGCTTCTGCTTCGGGCACCGTGCAGCAAGAAAGACTAAAGAAAATGGCGTCGGCTGCATGTTTTATACCCCTGACGACCTGACATAATGGAAGAGAAGATAGCAACCGACGCAGGACCCAAGACTTTGGAATTCAGGCCAACTGAGGGCAACCTGCCAGCAGATTACCCAAATGAAATGACTGCAACAGTGAAACACGAAGAACATCAGAGCACGACAACCTCGGAACCAGGGTCATACCCTGCCCCGACGAACCCGGCCCCAGACCAGGAGTCTCAAGAGGACCGTGAATCATAAGAAAGAGCATCCCTGGAAGGTGCCATAGAAAAATTGGCGTGCAGCCAGGAATGCCCTCCCCAACAGCACAGCCACTGGCCTGAGAAGAGACTTCGGGCACCGTGCAGCAAGAAAGACTAAAGAAAATGGCGTCGGCTGCATGTTTTATACCTCTGACGACCACCTGACGTCATGGAAGAGAAGATAGCAACCGACGCAGGACCAAGACTTTGGAATTCAGGCCGACTGAGGGCAACCTGCCAGCAGACACAAGGACGACTCTGGTTCCAAAGTGAGATCCACTACTGGAGTTGGAGGGAAACTGCTGTCGGAGTAATAGGCTTTGAGACTTGAGTAGAAGTCGAAGGAGTAGTATATGTTTGGGTTTGAAGTAATATACGTTCACCTGAATGAGGGAACGTGGACTTCGACAGTTGAGAGAGACCTCTGGCCAGAAGCAACTGGTCAACAAGCCGCAACACATCCTGTTCAGAAAGACTCTTGTTTGACCTCATGGAGAAAGCTGATGGCGATTCTGGCCTTTCTAGGAAAGGACTATACCAACTGCTAGCAAAAGGATCCAATGAAGGAGAATATTTGGTCCTTGCTAATTCAATAGGAGCAGAGCTCGGAGACGAGGAAGTTTGCACCAAAGAAAATGGTGTGGAAAAAGTCTGCGTTGAAGATGTCAGCGCCATAGTTGTTGAAGGTGTCTGCACCGTAAATGCATAGGTCTATCCCGAAGGGTACGGTGCCATAGTGGAAAGTGTCTGCACCGGCAATAAGGAAGGTGCCGAAAAGGCTGCACTGAAGCATATGGTGCCGAAAATGTCTGCGCCGTGGAGTACAGAAGATTCATACTTGGAGCCGAAGGTGACTGTACCAACAATGCCAAAGGGGACTGAACCTGTATAGATGGTGCCATTAGGGGTTGCCGATAACCACAACAAACAGCATCACTAGAAATGAATGAAACAAAAAGCTGGTATAGGCACTCCACAGAACTCCACAGAAACCACGGCTCGAACAGGGAATAATTTATTGTAAAACACAAACAGCACTCAGTACCAATATCCAGTTAAGCGCTTTCATCTGTATACAATACAGACTTCATCAGAACAAACAAACCATATTCGCACTTCATTTAAATAACCTCACTGGCGCCAAAACTGCATTCACATTTTCTGTAATTTTAAAGAGATGGTCTCAAAAAATAATTAAATAAAATGAAATGCTTTGTCTAAATAATTAATTGACAATTACATAAATTATTAATTATGTGAATTCATATAACATAATAAATGAATAAATAAATAGATATTAAAAATAGATGTCAAAAATATGAATGTATATATAATAGAGTAGGAAAACCTATACTATGACATGGTGAGAAATGGTTTAATACTAATGTATTCATTTATACCAGGGGATCTGGTGGCATCTGTAAGAATTTGCCATTTACTTTTTCTACCGGCTAATAATGCTTTCTAGTTCCCTCCATGTGGTGAAATACTAACCTGATCTACAATTGCAAATTTAAATATGTGTTTGTCTCCCTTCACTGATAAGTGTCTATACAATGCATTGTTATTATCTTTCACTTTTGTCCTATATGTATGTTCGTAAATCCATTTCTTAAATTGTCTCTCTGTCTTTCCTATATAAAATGTAGGGCAAGCAGAACAAATTGCAATATAAACCACATGGGAAGTATTGCAATTTCCCGCCCTGCATCTTATATGTGTCTTGTTAATATCTTCCAATATTATACTATCAGCTTCATATATAATATTGCATTGTCTAAACCGCCCACATTTTTTAGTCCCCTGCAAATTGTTTTTGTTCGATCTGTATGATACTTTCTCCAACAATTGTTTGATGTTAGGTCCAGTCTTGAATACAAATTTAGGGTGATTACCCAAAATACATGCTGTCTCATCATTCACCATAATTAAGTTCCAATGTTGCTTAACAATACTCTTGATGTAATGGACAAGGGGAGAATATACCAGGACACAAACCCGATTGGAATTACTATTTGACAAGGGCCCATCTTTTTTAACATGATTAAATTTGTTACCTAACAGGAGGGTATATTTTTTGCCCCACTCACCTCTAACGTAATGTATTGTATCTATTAGCAATTTGTTGGGATATCCTCTAATTCTAAACATTTTCAATAATAATTTAAGTTCTTTCTCTAAAATTTCTCTTGTTGAGGACATTCTTGCAGCTCTTGATACACTGTCCTTTAAATACATTTTTAAAGACATATTGTGGATGATTGCTATTAAACTCTATATAGTCATTGGAAAATGTCTCTTTCCCAAATATTTGTGAGACAAAACCTCCCTCAGAATGACTAATGAATGTATCCAAATATTCAATACCACTGTCACTAACTCTATGTGAATTTCAAAAATTCTGTGGTATTATTAATATGATTAACAAATAAAGGGATGTCATCCTTAAGGCCCTTCCACAAAATAAATAAATCATCTAAGTATCTAGTGTAATAAACTATGTTGTTATAATATTCGCAATTGAATATAAATTCTGTCTCCCATTCTAACACGACGAGATTAGCGAATATGGGAGTACAAGAGGCTCCCATAGCAACACCTCTCCTCTGCCTAAAAAATCCCCTTCAAATTGTATGTAATTATGATCCAACACCAGTCCCATCATGTCTGTGATTAAACATATCCGATCCCATTACATGTCAGAAAATTTCCTTAAACTATTGCTAAAAAAGTCTAATCCTATATCTCTAGGAATATATGAGAATAAATTGACTACGTCTATAGTAACAAAATAGAGTTGTTTATTCCATAAATCTGACGTAAGTTTCCCCAAAAATGTCCATGAGTCCTTGATAAGGTGTGGAATGTTTTCATATACTGGTTTGACCCACCTGTCAATAGCTACTCCTATAGGGTATGTCGTGGCTCTACTCCCCGAGACGATGGATCTAAAAGGGGGGTGGGTAATGTTTTTGTGAACTTTGGGAATACCTATAATATTTGCCAAAGTAGGCATCTCAACTTTTAGGAAATTATAGGTGTCACTAGTGATTCTCTGATCAATAAGATATTCTTCTAAAGTTAAATCTATTTTCTTATGACCAGTATTAATTTCATTAAGTGATACCACTTCATAGTTCCCTGTAAGGTATAAAATGTTATGCATTTCATTAATATAGCCCAATGTATTAAATAGAACAATACCACCCCCCTTATCCAGTTTCATAATTCTTATTTCATTGTTGGTCATAAACAAATTTAAATATTTTCGTTCATCCATGGATAAATTATCTTTATTACCTTGTTTAAGTGCAAAATCTCTCTTACAACTAATATTCCACCTGTAAATATCGTGACATACCATTTTTTCAAAATTCGAAACCTGAATATTAGGAGGGGGTATATATGTACTTTTTTTCTTAAGACCTATATTGTGAATAAAACCCACACCATCATCACTTTGTTTGAACTGCATAGCTAAATTAAGTCTCCTGCAATATAATTTCACTTCTGTGAGGGTATCTACTAAATTGAATCTTACCGAGGGAATAAACTTCATTCCCTTACTAAATAATGTAAAAAATTTTTTGGTAATGTTCATTTCAGTATAATTGAAAACATTAAAACCATTGTAAGAATTAATAACATTTTCTGAGTGAATATTGCTATTGTTTGTTCCTTTATTAATATGTTCAACGTGTGATAGTGTGGTGTCATCTTCCACAGATGCTAATAATATATTTCCTGTTTGTTCAGTTCTTTTTGACATTATTGTCTCCCTCTTTTGTTCCAATATGTCTGATTTTTTGGGGCTGGATAGTATCTTCCCCCCTGAAAATTAGTGTCCTTGTCTATTTGTACTTTCATGTTTCTATTGTACCCATCTGTAAACAATCTTGGTCTGACCTGTGGCCAAATATATGCCCTTTTGTCATTATATTGCTCAATGTCTCTCTCTATTTTCCTACTCTTTCTATTAAAAATTGTTTTGGCTTTGTTATCAGCCATAATATACTGTTTATCGTATAAATCTTTCCATTGCATAAACAAGGGATCATTTACTATTTCTTGTTTCAATCTTTCCACTTCACATACATTAACAGACAATTTTTCATCATTAAATTTCATAAGCATTTTCATATAGCTAAAACCAAAACTATCAAATAGTTTATCAAATTCATTCATATTGACTTTGTAATACTCTACACCCATAGGCAGTTTAAAAAATCTCAGACCCTTGGGTACAATGTGTAACAAAATACATTTGCTTAAATAAGCATTGTCAATCTTTATACATTTGATGTTGAATAACTTCTTGCCCAATAAATCGATACTGTCTTTTATAGAGTCTTGGGGAAACTCTTTGTTATAACGTAAATGTCTCCCTTTTTGAATAATATCAACTTGTTCATCATTGCTGACGAATTCATAATCATCATTTAAAAATCGATCTAAACTGTCACCCTCATTGTTACTTTTAACTCTACTTCGACCTTGCATTTTAAAAATGCGTTTTGTTTGATCTTTCACACATAATGGACTCAAAATATTATTGTTTGCAACAGTACCTTTTAAATTGTCAGCCTGAGTCCGCGTCGCAGTAGAGTATGTTTTCACTGGTAACCCGTGCTTAGGACGAGCTCCTAAATGCTCCATTTCTTTATGTTTATAAAACAAGCTAAAATCGAAGGTAAAATCATTTTCGGATGTATGGCTCAAGTTTATTTTGCCATTAGTCGCTGAACACGTTTCCCGTAATGATAACTCTCTATCAGCTGTTAAGCACGCTTGTCCATTGGGAATGTCTATCTGCGTGCAAGTATCTGTATCCAATGAATTACTTAATACTTTAGTAGGTGAATTATGAACCAATTCACCACTACCTTCATTTCTTGGTGATGTCAACGATCGCTTGACCAACTGAATCAGTCGGGTCACCTCTGTTTTTAAAATAAACACTTCTTGATGCAGTTTTTGAATCTCTCCCCTATCCAATAAAGCCTGTGTTTCCTCATTGTTGCCTTCCATGCCAGCAGCAACCGATAACCACAACAACAGCAACACTAGAAACGAATGAAACAAAAAGCTGGCATAGGTACTCCACAGAAACCACGGCTCGAACAGGGAATAATTTATTGTAAAACACAAACAGCACTCAGTACCAATTATCCAGTTATACAATACAGACTTCATCAGAACAAACAAACCATATTCGCACTTCATTTAAATAACCTCATTGGCGCCAATACTGCATTCACATTTTCTGTAATTTTAAAAAGATATTCTCAAAAAAACAATTAAATAAAATGAAATGCTTTGTCTAAATAATTATTTGACAATTACATAAATTATCTATTAATGATGTGAATTCATATAACATATTAAATTAATAAATAAATAGATATTAAAAATAGATGTTAAAAATATGAATGTATATATAATAGAGTAGGAAAACCTATACTATGACATGGTGAGAAATGGTTTAATACTAATGTATTCATTTATACCAGGGGATCTGGTGGCATCTGTAAGAATTTGCCATTTACTTTCTCTACTGGCTAATAATGCTTTCCAGTTCCCTCCATGTGGTGAAATACTAACCTGATCTACAATTGCAAATTTAAATATGCGTTTGTCTCCCTTCACTGATAAATGTCTATACAATGCATTGTTATTATCTTTCACTTTTGTCCATTACATCAAGAGTATTGTTAAGCAACATTGGAACTTAATTATGGTGAATGATGAGACAGCATGTATTTTGGGTAATCAACCTAAATTTGTATTCAAGACTGGACCTAACATCAAACAATTGTTGGAGAAAGTATCATACAGATCGAACAAAAACATTTGCAGGGGACTAAAAAATGTGGGCGGTGTAAACAATGCAATGCTATATATGAAGCTGATAGTATAATATTGGAAGATATTAACAAGACCCATATAAGATGCAGGGCGGGAAATTGCAATACTTCCCATGTGGTTTATATTGCAATTTGTTCTGCTTGCCCTGCATTTTATATAGGAAAGACAGAGAGACAATTTAAGAAATGGATTTACGAACATACATATAGGACAAAAGTGAAAGATAACAATGCATTGTATAGACACTTATCAGTGAAGGGAGACAAACACATATTTAAATTTGCAATTGTAGATCAGGTTAGTATTTCACCACATGGAGGGAACTGGAAAGCATTATTAGCCAGTAGAGAAAGTAAATGGCAAATTCTTACAGATGCCACCAGATCTCCTGGTATAAATGAATACATTAGTATTAAACCATTTCTCACCATGTCATAGTATAGGTTTTCCTAATCTATTATGTATACATTCATATTTTTAACATCTATTTTTAATATCTATTTATTTATTCATTTATTATGTTATATGAATTCACATCATTAATAGATAATTTATGTAATTGTCAATTAATTATTTAGACAAAGCATTTCATTTTATTTAATTATTTTTTGAGACCATCTCTTTAAAATTACAGAAAATGTGAATGCAGTTTTGGCGCCAATGAGGTTATTTAAATGAAGTGCGAATATGGTTTGTTTGTTCTGATGAAGTCTGTATTGTATACAGATGAAAGCGCTTAACTGGATATTGGTACTGAGTGCTGTTTGCGTTTTACAATAAATTATTCCCTGTTCGAGCCGTGGTTTCTGTGGAGTGCCTATACCAGCTTTTTGTTTCATCCATTAGGGGTTGCGACAGAACTGTCATAAAGTACAGTTTTGTACCTACCATAAATGTAGATGTCCGATAGGTATGCATCTGCAGTCATAACATATGGGTTGTCCTGCCTCAGGCAGCCCTTCGGTCGGCCGGATTCCAAAGTCTGGGTCTGGCCTCGGCTGATGTCGCACTTTCCCTGACGTCAGAGCTTCTGGGGTATAAAGGCATCAGCCGACACCATTTTCCTCCGTTTTTCTTGCCCCAGATGCCAGGTGCCCTCTAGGAAGGCTAAATTTGGATAAATGCTGAAAAGTTCCAAACATTTGCAAATTATATACACGTATAAACAAACAAATACACCATAATAGATTCCCCCAGCTAGCTGAAAGAGGGGTAAGCACCCTAGGAATACCACAGAGGGGAAGGAGGGTGGGTAATCCTGACTGCAGATGCATACCTATCGGACATCTACATTTATGGTAGGTACAAAACTGTACTATGTCCTTCAAGGATGCATCTGCAGTCATAACATATGGGTAGAATACCATAGCCAAACTGGGGGAGGGGGTACTAAGAGAAGTTAAGATCCCCTGCAGTACTGCAGTTGCAAACCCTGCTCGGGATCTGGAGTATAAAGGTAGATTGTAATGCTTGGCAAATGTATGCACGGAGCTCCAAGTAGCAGCTTCTAAAATGACCTTGGTAGCCACCCCTCGTAGGAAAGCTGTAGTGGTGGCTGTGGCCCTTGTGGAGTGAGGCCTGATATTTTCAGGAACTGTCTTTCCATGAAAGGAGTAACAAAAGTGAATGCAATTTCCTATCCATTTTGAAATTGTTTGTTTGGAAATTGCTCTTCCTTGCACCCCTGTTGCATATGCTACAAAAAGTTGGTCAGTTTTTCTGCTAGTTTTTGTTCTGTCCAAATAGTAACGTAGTTGTCTGTGTATATCCAAGGTGTGCAAAAGTTTTTCCCCTTTGTTCTGTGGGTTAGGGAAGAACGTTGGCAAGTGAATAGCTTGGTTCAAGGATACCCTAGATACCACCTTTGGCATGAAAGTAGGATTGGTTCTTAGTGACACTCTATCCTGGTGAAAGATAAGAAAAGGCTGCACTGCCATTAATGCCTGTAACTCAGATACTCTTCTTGCTGAAGTGATTGCTAGAAGGAAAGCAGTTTTCCAAGATAAGAACTGTAGGTCTGCTGATGCTGCTGGTTCAAAGGGAGGTAGAGTCAGTTTTTCCAGCACAAAATTGGGATCCCATGCAGGTAGAGGGGGTCTTCTTGGAGGTTTAACATTTTTGATCCCTCTCAAAAACTGCCTGAGAAGAGGGTGTGAGAAGATAGGTGGATCCATATTGTATTCTGCTGAAATTGATGAAGCATGAATCTTAATGGAAGAATAAGACAGGCCATTGTGGAACAATTCTGCTAAGTATTCAAGGATGCGTGCTAGGTTTGCCAGTGTGACATCTGTGCCCTTTGATGTGCTCCAAATAAGAAATCTCTTCCATTTAGCTGAGTATGTCTTCCTTGTGGAAGGTCTGCGAGCCTCCAGGATAATGTCCTTCACCCTCTGAGATAAAACAGTTTGGTTGGGTTTTAAGGAATTTTCCAGGCAGTTAGCCGTAATGTTTTCAAGTTGGGATGCAGGGTCTTGAAATTGTTCTGCGTTAGAAGAAGCGGCCATTGAGGAAGAGGCCATGAATTTGCCTGAGACATGCTTCTCAGTAGTGGGTACCAGTGTTGTCTTGGCCAGTCTGGAGCTATTAGTATCACTTTTGGCTGTTCCTCCCTGATCTTCAGTAGAACCTTGTACATCAATGGGAGAGGTGGAAAGGCATATACTGTTAGGGCATTCCAGCTGAAAGAGAGAGTCCACCCTCCATGCTTGTGGGTGGTATGTCCTTGAGCAGAATGTCTTCAGTTGGTGGTTGAGTGGGGAGACGAACAGATCTATCTCTGGCATTCCCCATGTCTTTGTTATAAGTTTGAAGATGTCTGGGTGCAGCATCCATCCGTGTGCATCCATGGTAGTTCTGCTTAAGCTGTCTGCTAGTGTATTTTCTTTTCCTGGTACGAATTTGGCCTGCAGCTGGATATTGAGATTCAGACATAGGTTCCACAGATTCATAGCCATCCGGCATAGAGGGTAGGAATGTGTGCCTCCCTGTTTGTTTATGTACCACATGACCGTGGTGTTGTCTGTCCTTATTAACAGATGTCCTTGTTGGAGGAAGGGTCTGAATGCCTCGATTGCATGCCTCACTGCCAGCATTTCCTTTTGGTTTATGTGCATGCTTAGCTGCCCTTGAGGCCATAGGCCTTGGATACATTTGTCCTCCATGTGTGCTCCCCATCCTCGGTCCGAGGCGTCCGTGGTGATGGTTTGGCTTGTTTTTGGTTTGTTGAAAGGCAACCCTCTGTTGGACTGGCAGGCCTGAGCCCACCATAGGAATTCCTTTTGAAGGCATGGAATGATTGGTATCATGGTTTCTAGACTGTGACTGTGTTGAGACCATACATTCCTTAGGTACCATTGTAATTTCCTCATATGCAACCTGGCATGTGGGATTAAAATTATGCAGGATGCCATGTAACCCAGGGCCTGCAGGACTTTCCTTGCAGTAAGCTGAGTTTGCCTTGTTAGAATCATGAAGTAATCTGGAAGTTGTTTTTATTCTGTGAGAAAAGCCATCTGGGTGATTGTGTCCAGATCCGCACCCAAAAAGGTTATCCTTTGGGATGGTACTAGTCTTGACTTTTGGATGTTGACTGTGTATCCCAAGGTCTGTAGCAGGTGTATGGCATAGGCCAAGTCCTTTAACAATTTTTGCTTGTTGTCCGCTTGTATTAGGCAGTCGTCCAGGTATGGATAAATTTGAATTCCCTGAAGTCTGCAGTGTGCAATTACTGATGCCAGGCATTTCGTGAATACTCTGGGCACAGTAGATAAGCCAAAGGGCAATGCTGAGAATTGATAATGCTCTGATCCTGCAAGAAATCTGAGGTGCCTTCTGCAATCTGGTCGGATAGGGACGTGCAGGTATGCCTCCTTGAGATCTAGAGTCACCAGCCAAGACTCCTTGCCCAACATGGGAAGAAGTTGCTGTAGGGTCAGCATTTTGAATTTTGGCACAATGAGATAAGTGTTCAGTGCGGACAGGTCGAGTATAGGCCTCCATTGTTTTTCTTTTCTTGGCACAAGGAATAGTCTGGAGTAAAATCCTTGGCCTTGTTCTGTAGATGGTACCCTTTCTATAGCTTTCATCTGAAGTAACTTGCTGATTTGTCTTAAAGCCTCTGCCTTCTGGTTTGGTGGAAGGTTTGGCATTCCGCCTCTTTTTGGCAAAGTATGGAAGTGAAACCTGTATCCTTTGTCTATTATTTGCAATGTCCATGCATCCTTTGTAATGCAATGCCAGTTTTTCGAGAATAAAGCCAGCTTTCTGCCCAAGGGTGCTTCCAGTTGATCCCTGGTAGGCGAAATCAGAGTCAAGTCATTGTGTCTGTCCTGTAGTAGTGGTAGTAGTTGTAGCTGTTGCACTACTCCTCTGGTTGGCAGGCTGCCACTGATGGCCTCTGTAGGGGCCCTTGGATTGACCTCTGCCTCTTAGGGTGCCTGTTTCTGCCTCTCTGTGCTCTGGAGGAATCTGGAAAGGACCAATTATTTGTAGGCCAGTTTCTACTGAACCTCGGAGGTTGAACTTGCAGGAAATCTTTAACTGTTTGCACAGATTTTGCTTTTTCTTCAACCTTCTTTAGAATCTCCTGTGCAGGGGAGCCAAATAAATGCTGTTTCTCCATTGGAGCATCAAGGAGTTTAGCCTTGACCTGGTCTGGCAAAGATTGCTCCTTCAGCCAGGCATGCCTACGAATTACTACCCCAGTCATAGCTGATCTAAATGAAGCCTCCAGTGCATCATAGCCACATTTTAAGAAATGATTACTGACCTGTTGTGAGTTGTGTACCAAATCCTGAAGGGATTTACGGTCTAAGGGTTCAGGTGAAGAAAGTTTCTTATTTAGCTGATCTAACAAAAATTCTTGGTACTGTATCATATGGAATTGACAGTTTAATGCCCTGGCAGAAAGAGTAGCAGATATATAAACCTTTTTCCCCCATCTCTCTAATGCTCTAGACTCTCTTTCAGAGGGTAGGGGATTTTTGGCAGTAGCGGCTGCAACCCCTTTAGGGCCCTGAGAAATAGTTTCTGGGTCTGCAGCATGGGCTTTATACAGGTGGAAGTGAGAATCCGGGACCCTGTAATATCTGTCAGGTTTGGCGGGGGCCGGAGGAAGAGAATCAGGTGTAGTACTGCCATCATTGTACACACCATCAATTACAGTTAGAACCGGAGGTATAGCTAAGGGCCTATGCTGGGGCAAATGCAAAAAGGTCCTTAATCTTTTTCTAGAATCAAAGAAATCCTGACCCTGCCATTGAAAGTGTTCTCTCATGGAGTGTAAAGTCTCCCCAAAGGAAAATTCTTCAGGGGGGGAGGCTGAAGGGATAGATTCTTCTGCATCTGAATCCTCATAAGGCGAGTAGACCCCTTCCTGGTGGTCTGAAAAATCAGATCCATCCGTGGAGTAATCTGAGGAGTGAGGTTCAGAGGGGTCAGCCCTGGGCCTTTTGTCTGGAGGAGGCTGGGAGGCCCTGTCTGGGTGAGGTTGGGAACCCCTAATTAAGGAGATAAGGTCCTCAGCAAGACTGAGGATCTGAGAACTAGAGGAAGGCCTCTGGGATGTAGATTTGGCAGGCAAAGCTTTTGAAAGTTTGGCAGCTTTAGCCCTGGAGAAGGCCTTAATAGACATAGAAGCTGGGGGCCTAGCTGCCCCACATGCAGGAGTAGAAATGTCCAAAGGTATGGTGTCGGACAAATCCTGAACACTAGCTTTGGTAGGGAGTTCTGAAGCCGACTCAGCCGGGCCTCTGGCCTCGGTGGTCGGAGGTATGGTTTCGGTAGTAGGAATAGGGGTGGACTCTGTTTCAGCCAAACAGAGACACTCGGTAGGCCTAGCCGTGGTTTCAGCCGAAACCGCGGGCCGCGAGTGTCGGTCCTTTACCTTGCGTTTTTTGACCATATGCATAGTCGGAGTCTCCAACGGCATTTTATAAGCAAAATCGGTTCCAAAAAACTCCTCTGCAAACTCCGACCGACGTCTATGAGTCCATCGGTTGAAGGAAGCACAGGCTAAACAAGCTGATACGTCGTGGTCTGGGCCTAAGCAAGGAAGGCAGTAAGAATGGAAATCCTTATGAGGTATTTGTTTCCCACAAGTTAAACAATTATTTACTTTGTCTGACATCGGCTGAGGCAAGAAAGAGCCCCAACGGGGTACTTAGCTTTTTTCGAAGTCTTCAGTAGCTGAAATCTCTGGATCTGACCGACCGGCACTTGCGAACAGCTTCTGCTTCGGGCACCGCGCGGCAAGAAAGACTTAGGAAAATGGCGTCGGCTGATGCCTTTATACCCCAGAAGCTCTGACATCGGGGAAAGTGCGACATCAGCCGAGGCCAGACCTAGACTTTGGAATCCGGCCGACCGAAGGGCTGCCTGAGGCAGGACAACCCATATGTTATGACTGCAGATGCATCCTTGAAGGACATCTGTAGTTGTATGCACCGGGAACTCAGGTGCTTGTATCGATAAAGGAGACATGGCTGTAGTCAGAATCATTTGGGGCAGTGCCGAACCTGGAGCCGACAGGGTCACAGGGGGCAGCGCCGTAGTAGTAATCAATTTCACCTTCTTGTGACTCCACTCCCTATGATGTCCAGTGGGAGAAGAAAGGAGTGACATCGATGAAGAGGAGGAAGAACGCCTCTTGCGGGGTTTAACAGGAGGGGGTGAGCCCTCCGACCTAGAGATAGCCTCAGAGAAAGGAGACATGAGGAGACCTTTCAAAATTAACTTATTCTTCCTCTCATTGAGAGTCCTTGTAGAGAAATTTTTACAAATCCACACGGAGAATCTATAGTCAAGTGGGAGACATTAAGACAGTAGACACATAAGTCATTGCCATCGGAAAGTAATAACTTACGGCCGCAATCCTTGCACTGCTTGAAACCAACGCTACTTTTCTTATCCAACATAACTGCTGTGGAGAAGAAGCACAGTACCAACAGGAAGAATAAGGGTTACCCAAGAAAAGGGTAAGAAGAGAAGAAGAACGATTACCAATGATGTTAATGAAGAATTACCACAAGGAAAGAAAAGAGGGTAATAAAAGGAAAAGACTAAAGGGAGAGAGTCTAAAATGTATGATAGGGTAGGAAAATATTAGAATAAACTTTTGAGAAAAATTTAGAGTGATAATATATAAACTTTCAAAAAATTAGACACTTAGCTGACAGAGTGGCTTGACACGGCTGTACAGCAATGCTGCAAATGAGATCTGAGGTAACAGGGAGCAGAGCATTCTGGGTAGGACCTTGGCTCGAGAGTTTTTGGCTGGCTCGGTTCAGAGGACAGAACCGACTGCCCATCAGTAAGGAATTAACAAAGATCAACAACATCAGATCAAATGCTTTTGAGGGAAGTAAGCCAATGAAAGTCTTTCACAAGAATGATATCCTGTCCCAACATACAAAACTTCAACAGAAGTGACCATTTTTAGTCAAAAAGTAAGCAATAGCTCCCAAAATGTTTAAACAAGTACTAACAACTCTGTTGTCCTAGTGCAAGAACAGCCCAAGTCACGTTGCTAGTAAAAGTAAAAACACTGACAAGAAAGGCATATATTTTTAGTCAGAAAAATGATTGCATAAAAAGGCTTTTCCCATTGGGGACCTATCTGCACAGCTGTAGAAGGCTTGCTAACTAAATGACAGAATTATAAGGTCCACCGATAAAGTGCTCACTCTAGTGGCCAAAAAAAAACCTCTAGCTGCCTTTTGCAGGTAGTGCTTTGTGTGTTCCTGGCAATTGAAGTGTATGGAAGGCACTCAATGCACTGGGAAGCTGAACAGTGAAAGGGAAATTCCCAAAATGCCTAGACTACTGTAATGGTGAACCATGTATGAACATCAGCACTGTGGCTGCGATCCCCATGATGAACATCTGTGAGTACTGTAATCAAACTTTACAAGCAGACACAACCATGTTGTGCTATTGTTAGTCGGCTGCTTTTCTCCCCATTTCTCTCTCCTGGTTAACACTCCCTCACTTCTTTACACTTTCAAACCTCAAAAACTTATGAAAAGAAGAGAAAACATCAGGAAGCAACTTTAAGAACCTGAAAAAATATTTTTCATCTGAGAGAGTTGTGTATACAAGAAACAATTTCCCACAAAAACAGCAAAATTCAATAACCGTGAAAAACATTGTCATGAGACAACCTAAAAAGCATGTTGCAGTGGAGTAGAAGTAGAGAATACACATTCAGCTGCAATCACAGCTTCTTCATGGGAGAGGTAAAAGGTGGAGTACCTACAAGTCCACATCTGCCGTCACTCTTTCATGTTTTGAAAAATAAGAGAATAAAATAGTTCTTAACAGACAATTTTCTGTGCTAATAATTTGAATACATTCTTATTTTTGAAATCACAACATGTACACTATGAATTTATGCAGTGTACATTTACAGTTTATTACCAGAGATCAACAACCAAACATGGAGTTTGTTACATCCTGCACATTGTACAGTTTATTTAAATATCTGACTCAGTTTACTGTATTATAATTTCTCTGATCTGTAGTGCTATAGATTACTCTGGTTACATGAAGGGTGCTATTTATGACTACACAGCAGGACTGTAGCTCTTGC